>NC_135375.1:14359085-14446585 GCF_049243985.1 Paroedura picta
TCTGACCTGCAGAGAAACAAACCGGACGCCCCAGCCTTTCTCCCTTCGGACCCACCCACTCCATCCCACCCTCCCCTACAGACGGGGTAGAAATCAGCCGGGGGGACCTGTTCGCTCGCCGGAACCTCCTCATCCTCCCCCCCCCGCCGGGCTGGCCATTGCATATTCTCGGCCAGTGGTGCAGTATAAATCAACAGTGACCTGTCACGGCATCCATTTCACATGCAGCAGAGAGCTGCCCGAGAGCGCATGAGCTGCCACATGTGTGTCGGTTGACTTGGCACATCTGTCGGCTTCCAAGTCGGGTCTCTGCGGGCCTTAAGGATGTGCAGCTCTGGCAGGGGACCTCGTGCGTCCCAGGAGACAGGGCTGCCCCGCTGGGCTCAGACTGGTGGCTAAGCTCAGGTTCAATAGAGGATTCATTGGGGGTGGGGGGTGGGAGGTGATGGGAAGACCATATATCTCAGTATGGACCTCCCCCTGTCCTTAGACCACAAGTGTTCACCACTTCACTTTGAATAGTCCTTTTCTACAGTATTCCGCCCCCTTTACGTTGCTTGATTGCGGCATGCAGAGAAATGTCATGCTCCTGAGCTCCCTTTTCCTCTTGTGCTGTTTTGCTTGGTTGATGGAAGAGAGGTTGAGGTGGCCCATCAGAGCCTTTCCTGGGGATGGCTTCTGGCTGGAGGAGCCCTGTGGCTCGTGTTGTGGGAAAAATCGCCAATGGCTAACTCGCATAGGTGTCGCGTGGTTCGATATCTCATCTCGGGCAGATTATCGCTCAATAGCGTTGGGCTGCAGGTGCGAATTGCTTCCAGTGGGAGACACTTGGAGGTGAGGTCAAGCCAGATGGGATCTCTTTGCCGAGAAGGGCCCTTGTGGGTTATTTCACACATTGTCACTTGGAAGCATCGAGTGGTGGGTCAATAGGGGGGACTAGCGTAGGATTGTTGTGCGTCAAGGGAAGACCAGGGTCGATCCAGAAATTTGTCTGGAGCTGTTACACATGCTGGGACCAAAGAGCCTTGAAGGCTACAGGCGGCTGTTGTTGGATTTCATTTCTAAGGAGCCATCTAAAATTTATTTCTTTTATTTATTTTTCTGATTTATTACCTGCTGCTCTCAGCCAAGGCCGGCTCATGTTGAATCAACAGTTTCCTGGCCCAATGTTGTCTCTTTCAGGCATTAAACTGGCTACATTTCTAGGTTTCATATAAAAATTAGGGCTGAGACGCAAGACCCCCCTGCATTTTGTGTACAACATTTGGGCATTTTAAAAAAGCAATTGCTTCCTTCCTTCCTTGCTGGTTCAGGAAGCGATGTGCTCTCCGGCTTGACTTCCTGCATAGTCATGTTCATGGATAAACAATACCTGGTTGGCTAGGTTGCATTGTTGTATTTGCTATGTGCTTCCTGATTGGCTGGGATCATCCAGGTAAGTAATGCAGTAGGAATAAGAAATCCCAGGTGTGTGTGTGTGTGTGGGGGGGAGTGGCATGGAAGGAGTAGGAAGGGAAACCCAGAGCACCAAGCAATGGCAAAAAGGTGAATATTATCACAAATCATCTTTTGTGGAAACGGTGTCTACCCCTCTCCCAAAATAGCCAATCAATAGAGGCATCACATAGAATTCACAAGATGTCATAGTTCCACTGCATACCACATGGGTCAGACACCACCTGGAGCACTGTGTACAGTTCTGGAGGCCTCACTCCCAAAAGGACATGGACAAAATTGAGAGGGTGCAGAGTGATGAAGATGATCCAGGGCCTATGCGGACCAAGCCCTGTGAGGAAAGGCTGAGGGACTTGGGAATGTTCAGTCTGGAGAAGAGGGAGGCGAGTGGGGATATGATGGCTCTATTTGAAAAGCTGTCACTTGGAGGAGGGCAGGGAGCAGTTCCTATTGGCAGCAGTGGATAGGGCCTGCCCAAGCTGACTCTTAATTACTACACCAAGGGAACAGCCAGTTTGGTGGAGATGTTAAGAATGCTGGCTCATAATCTGGAGAGCTGGGCTTAATTCCCTGCTCCTCCACAGGCAGCCAGCTGAGTAACCTTGGGCTGGTCTTAGTCCTGTTAGAGCTGTTCTCACAGAACAGTTCTGTCAGAGCACTCTCAGCTCTACCTACCTCGCAGGGTGTGGGGAGAGGAAGGGAAGGCATTCGTAAGCTGCTTTGAGACTCCTTTAGGTGGTGAGAAGTGGGATATAGAAAGCCAATTCTTTGCTCAAGAGAACAATCAAGGGTAGGATGAGCAGGTATTTTGGAAAAGGAGAAAACTTGAGTGCCTAGAGTGGAATAATCTGGGCAAAGAAGAATTCATAGTTCAGGTTCTGAAAGAGCTAAAGGTCTAAATTCAGGGACGAGCAGGATAGCTCTGAGAGGAAGTGTGGATTTAGAACTGTGGAAACAGACTTAGTCAGAGAGACCCGGTCCTTTCTCTAGCCAGGAAGGAAACTTTAGAAACCTGAGGGGGAAAAGTGTTCCAGACCCAGTTCCACAACAGGCCGTGAACTTTTCCCATAGCAAGAAAGTACTTCTATATCTCCAAAATCTAATTGGAGGAAATCATTTTGATGCAGTCTAAGTAACAAAGTCTCCCTCACACTTGATTATTCATCTGAATCTTTATTTTATCTAAAAACACCAAGGGGGTGAATAAAATTCTCTTTCTTATGGCTAAGCCCTCAGGAGTCAAATCTCTGAGGTAAAGTTCTATGCCAGAGAGGGAAGGCGTCATAATATGTGTGAGCATGACTGTGTGAGGAAGCCAGTCGAGTGCTCTCTCGCTTCCAGAGGGGAGGCCATCTGTCCATCCAAGTCACCACCATTTTGGAGGGCCGAAGCCGAATCTATTTTTGACACCAGCATATTCCATTACTCAGTGGCCATTGAGGTGTGTACGCTTGGGTGTGAGTCCACGTTATCTCCCAAAGCTTCACTAGGGGTATGCTTTTTCTACTGCGGGGATGACGCAGATCATGGGCTTTGAAGAGCATAATTGGGATATCTGAAACTCTGCTGAGGATCAGTCATCTTCCACAAATGGCTCTTTCCTGACTTGACAGTCTTTCAAAATAATTCTGCCCACCAATGTTTGTCTGAGTGTTCTCTGGCAGCCTCTTCGGTCTCTAGACACTCGAGATGACAATCTGAAGCTATTATTATATATTGTTGGGAGCTTCACGTTCTATGCTTCTTATGTCTCATGGTAATACTGCACTGTTACGTGGTGGAGGCCAATAAACAACCGATGATACGGGGGCTCCCTACGCACAGGAAAGGATATAAGTGGATATTCTTACCTAGCACTTGGCTCATCCCACAAAACATTTTGAGAATGGGAGGAATGCTCCTATGCCTTGAAGGACAATGTTGTCATATGCTGTTTTTAACCATTTAAATATTGGAAGATATTGTCATGAACCAGGCAGAAGACACCCCTGCAAGGTCACTAGAACAATCCCTTCCTCAAGACCACATTTGTAGTGAAATCCAAAAGGAATATTTATTCAGGAGGCTAAGGCAAACAATATGAGCCTCTTGTGGTGCAGAGTGGTAAGGCAGCCGTCTGAAAGCTTTGCCCATGAGGCTGGGAGTTCAATCCCAGCAGCCGGCTCAAGGTTGACTCAGCTGTCCATCCTTCTGAGGTCGGTAAAATGAGTACCCAGCTTGCTGCTGGGGGGGTAAACGGTAATGACTGGGGAAGGCACTGGCAAACCACCCTGTATTGAGTCTGTCATGAAAACGCTAGAGGGCGTCACCCCAAGGGTCAGACATGACTCGGTGCTTGCACAGGGGATACCTTTACCTTTACCTAAGGCAAACAGGCATCAACACGACCAGTTCGATGAACAAAGTCTATGGCAGAGACAAAGGACCAGTATTCCCTAAGGGGTTTTATACCTGGGGAAGGGTTGGGGGTTGAAAGGGCCAGATGGATTCTCAATGCGGGAAAGGTAACAGTTCTCAAGGGAGTGATTGGGAGTACGCTTTGATCTGAAAGTTACAAGTGCTGAGACTTTGCAGAGCCCTGCAAGGTCAGGAAACTATAAGTGTGCGCTGGTGGGGAGACACTTTGGAATGCAAAGGGAGGTGGAAAGGCCGCAGGGGGATTTATGGTTTTATGGCCATGAGGCCAGCACTGGGACCAACATCCTGGGAGCGCCTGGGAGACAACCTTCTAAACCAGGGCTCATGACAGATATGCTTCCACACTGGTC
This sequence comes from Paroedura picta, assembly GCF_049243985.1. Classification (NCBI taxonomy): domain Eukaryota; kingdom Metazoa; phylum Chordata; class Lepidosauria; order Squamata; family Gekkonidae; genus Paroedura; species Paroedura picta. The sequence continues at coordinate 14,363,309 of NC_135375.1, forward strand.
CATTGGCATGGTTGATTGTCACACCCCTCTCCCAGGAACCCTGGCTGTTAGTGCGGGTTGTCAAGATACAGTGTTTCTATTTTCGCCATAAGGTTTTTGTATTTTTCTGTAATTTTACGGGGTTTTAATGAGGGTTTTAATTGGGGATTGTATTATTAATCTGAATTTTTGTAGGTAACCCGCCACAAGTGGGAGTGGCGGGCAATAAATCCAACAACAACAACAATAATTTTTTTAATGCATTTAAAACTTCATTGATTTACATGAATATGTTTTATTGAGTGTACTCTTTTATGATGTAAACCTCTCTGAGCCCTTGGGGGAGGGTGGCATAGGAATTTAATAAATAAATTAATTAAAATATGTGTGCACATAGCTTATTGGATCACAGATGAAGACCCTCTGGGTTGAAACGCGTTTGGTCTATGGCAACCTTTCTCGACTTTTTTTTTACTGTTGAGAAACCCCTGGAACATTCTTCAGTCTTTGAGAAACCCCTAAAGTGGTGCAATTGGGCAGAAGATGGTTGGGAAGCAGAGCTGTGGACACGCCCATCTCTCCCTTTCCTACCCCCTACAAGCCCATCATTGGCCATTTGGGGAGGGGAGAATAGGTCAACATGACCACATATGGTCATATCACCTGATAAGTATATAACAAATTTAAAATATATATTAAAAATTAATTAATAAACCCCGGGTTTTCATGCCATCTTGGTTGAGAAAGCCTGGTCTATGTCCATACCATGTGGCACCATTGAGACTGAACATGAAATGCTGCATAGACTACCCTGATGCCTTGACGGCTGTCCTTGGGCTGGGCAAGTCCCACCAGCAATGCCTGTCCACAATGAGACGTTGAGGTCCTGCCATGATTGCATGCAAGGGCTGGTTATTGGAGCCAAAGGAGGAATCACCGACACATTGAAGGGGTCCCTGCATGACTCAGGTCCTGTAGAACTCCTGCCTTGCTTTCACTGGGTGGAAAAGAAATACAACTTTATCGAAAGTTCGCTTTCCACGGGCAGCTGGCTCCACATTATGCAGAGAAGGATGCTGGCGGTTTGCAGACCCTTTATGGTGGAAAGAGGGAAGTCATAAGGATCATTAACTAAATATACACATATATCCAAATCTACTGAATGCTTCCCTGGTTTGGTTCTTCCTAGACGCGCAGAGCCTACATGAGTTATCACATTCTTGAAAAGAACACAATCATATTATGCAAGAACTGTTATGGGAAGATGCTGCACAATGATCAGCTGTGCTTCATTATTCCCTCGATGCTTCCCTCAAACCATTGTACTTTTAATGTTAATAAAACCAAGAAAATATAGCAACCACGTCACTTCTTAATGCCATCATTCCGCCTGTTTGGAGAACTCCGTGAAAGCATTCAGTGGTTTGATTCCCTTTCTTGTTCTGCATCCCAATGCACATATTTTGGATCCAAATGTCATACTGTACTATGGAATTGAAAACCCAAGAGGGGTGAGGTGAGGTGAATTGTCGAAGACTTTCCCAGCTGCCGTCAACTGGTTGTTGTGGGCTTTTCGGCCTATGTGGACGTAGTCTGACACATTTAGTCCCTGACTTTTCTCTAGTAACTGGCTGGCATTTTCAGAGCTCCAGAACGAATGGGTTGAAATTAATTCAAAAGAACCTTTGGCTAAACATCCAGAAGGAGATCCTGACAGAGCAGTTCCTCAGTGGAACGGGCTTCCTCAGAAGGTGGTGGGTTCTCATTCTTTGGAAGTATTTAAGCAGACTCTGGATAGCCATCTGAAAGAAATGCTGGCTCTATAAGCTTAGGCAGATTGTGAATGGGTTGGCAGAAGGGGCTGCTGGTGCTTGGCTCTTGCAGCCCTTTCTTGCATGCCCAGGGAACTGCCAATCACCACTTTAGGATTGGGAAGGGAATTTCTTCTAGGCCAAGCTAGCCAGGGATTCTGTTTTTTTTGGGGGGGGGCATCATCTGGGCATGGAATTGGGGTTACCATGGGTGGGCAAGTAGTTGTGAATTTCCTGCATTCTGCAGGGGGTTGGATTAGATGACCCCGGAGGCCTTTTCTGTGTTTTAATGGAGGCATGCTTGCTTGCTTTTTGAACAGAAACCAGCAGGTGAAGTTCTCCATTGCACAGAGATCAACATTAGGCATAGTTATGTGATATAAATCTACTGTAGTGGCAGCAGGAACATCGCTGACCTCACTACGTCACTTCTGGATACAACCGGGAAGTGAGAAAGGGTAGCTCTAGGAATCGCTGCAAACTCAGTGGGTGAGAATGCAAATAGCAAACATAAACTACAACAGGAGCAGCAATGGGATCATTAAAAGAAGGGATAAATAAAGGATAAAAATTATATTTGCCAACTTTTGAGTAGGTCCCGAAGACCTCCTGGAATTACAATTAATCCCCGGACTACGGAAACCAGTTTCCATGGAGAAAATGGCTGATTTGGAGGGAGAACAGGAGGGCATTGTATGGGGCTGACATTCCTCCTGTCTCCCCCAATTTGGATCTCTCCTAGCTCCATCCCCCAAATCTACAGGCAGTTCTCAACCTGGAGTTGTCAGCCTTACTTATTAGAATTCAGCTCATGTTTTAAAAATTAATACAATGGGTTTTCTTTTGGTATGTCAGTTTAAGTAGTCAGCAATTACTTTTTTTTTTTATACCCGCTAAAAAAGATTTTGTAGGGAAGGTTGCCGGATGACAGCTTATTTCTTTAAAAGATGATTTTTCCAGCTTTCTGTGTACTTGAGTCTGCTGGCACCTACTGAAAAACTCCACAATTCTACAATATAACTGTTTGTAAACTTACCAAATATGGATCCAGATATGGTCCCAGAGCCGCAAGTTCTCTCATAGCCTGCAATCAGCTTCATTGCATCCTTCCAAAAGCTATGTGGGAGACCAGATTGCATACTTAAAGCAAATGAGTATGGGCCCAACAAGATTCAGTAATCAGTCTGTTCCAAGGAAAAAGAGTCTTGATAAAATAGTTCTTGCATTCACTGAGTGAGACTTCACCTAGGGTTGACAGCTGTGGGTTGTGAAATAACTGGAGGCTTTGGGTGTAGAGCCAGGAGTGGGTGGGGTTTGGGATGGGGAGGGACCTCAGTGGAGTATAATGCTATGAAGTCCACCTACTAAGCGGTCATTTTCTCCAGGGGACGTGATCTCTGTTGCCTGGAGAGGAGCTATAATTCCAGGGGATCCCCAGGTCCCAATCTGGGGCCTGGCATGTCTAACTTCACCTGTTGGCCAGAGGGCCTCTCTAGGACAATCAGATCTGAGATCCTAAATCAGCAAGTGTCTCCATATGGTGATGGAAAGCGCTATCAAGTCACAGATGACTTATGGGGAGCCCAAAGAGTTGTGAAGGCAAGAGACATTCAGATTTGGTTTGCCATTGGGTGGCTCTGCCATGGACTTCCTTGGTGGTCTCCCATACCAGTTCTAACCAGGGGTGACCCTACTTAGCTTCCAAGGTCTGATGACATTGGGTAGCCTGGGCCATCTAGGTCAGGGCTGGTCCATCCAGGGAGAGGTTATCCTTCAGATGTGCGCACTGCAGGAGCTTGGTCAAGTGATATCTGCCGTGCATTCACATCAAGTACAATTGTTTTTCTGCTGAAAAGAAGCAAAGTGAGCATTCGACAATGTTGGTTTTGCCTGAACGAAAAGAACAATGCCAAAATTCCACGGAGACCATCCCGATTAATTAACTAAAGACAAAAAATCACTCTGCTCCATTAAACGAATCCCTGGGGTGGATCACGGAGTTGGTATTTAATCCTCTCATAGATAAAAGCACAAATATGTCTGAGCCATATTTTGATAATTTCTCTGATTTTACAGGTATGCAAATCCGGTGAGATGAGTTAACATGATTTTTGATTTAAAGGAATGCGCAGTCAAAAATCAATTAGGTGGGAAATGATGGTGAAGAAGAGTTGGTTCTTATATGCCGCTTTCCTCTATTTGAAGGAGTCTCAAAGCGGCTTACAGTCGCCTTCCCTTTCCTCTCCCCACAACAGACACCCTGTGATGGAGGTGGGGCTGAGAGAGCCCTGATATTACTGAAGAAGAAGAAGAAGAGTTTGTTCTTATATGCCACTTTTCTCTACTTGAAGGAGTCTCAAAGCAGCTTATAGTCACCTTCCCTTTCCTCTCCCCCACAACAGACACCCTGTGATGGAGGTGGGGCTGAGAGGGCCTTGAGATTTCTGTTCAGTCAGAACAGCTTTATCAGTGCCGTGGCAAGCTCGAGGTATAATGTTGCAGTGTCCACCCTCCCAAGCAGCCATTTTCTCCACGGGGAGATCTCTAGCCTGCTCTCAAGCAGTTCAAGACCGCATCTGTGTCACCTTCTTATTGGATCGGCATTTTCAACCCGAGGAAATACTACTGCTACATGCCCAGAATTTTGGATCAAGGCGAACATTTTGCCTGGGCGATCCGGGATTCCTTTGCTTTTTCCTTTCCGAGGGAACAAAAGGAAAGAATCAGCCAAGCTGTGGTTGATTCCACGTACATCGTAGCTTTCTGCCTCCATCCCAAAGATACAGATAAAGGAGAGCATATTATTTGCGAAAGTGATAAGGACATGCCTATCAGAATTGTTTTTTTTCCAACGTTGGTTGTCAGTTTTGGGGCAGGATGTGTAAGCCCAGCGGATACATGGGGAGAATCTGGAAACGTTCCGCTCGGTTGTTTACGGAGGTACAGACTGTGGAGGAAGTTTGCTGTGGCCGAGAAACACAATAAATCACACAATTAAATGTCTGTCATTCTCCCTGCTGATAGTACCCGTTCGCCAGTGGTGATGCCAATATGTGCTGCTTAAAAAGAAAAAAAAAAAGCACCTGGAAATATGGGAACAATGAAGACTGTGTTAAGTAACTGTCCAAATGAACACAAAGGCAGCGGGAATTGGTTGTCAAAAAGAGAGATGCTTTTAAAGGAATCCTGTCAATGGGGAAATCATATTTCTTTCAGAAAAGACTGGGCTTGCTATTGTGATGAATAACCACTAAGATTACTGGGAGAGAACTGGAGGCCAGGAAAGGAAGGGAGGGGAAGAAAAAAAAAGAGCTTTTTTTTTGGTGTACATTGCTTTTTACTCCCCAAAGATAGTAAACAGAACTTAGTCTGGTTAGCCGGGAGGGAAGTCGACTGTGATATGATAAACATCTTCACATACTTGAAGGGCTGTCATACAGAAGATGGAGCAGAGTTGTTTTCTGTTGCCCCAGAGGGTCGGACCAGAACTAATGAGATGAAATTAATTCAAAAGAATGTTCAGCTAAACATCCGGAAGAAGTTCCTGAGTGGAACAGGCTTCCTCGGGAGGTGGTGGGTCCTCCTTCTTTGGAAGTTTTGAAGCAGAGGCTGGAGAGCCATCTGATGGAGAGGCTGATTCTGTGAACTTATTCAGGTTGTGAGTGGGTGGAGAGGAAGGGATGTGCCAGTATTTGTCTCTTGTGGCTCTTCTTGGCATACCCAGGGAATTGCTAATCGCCACTGTGGGATGGTCGGTGAATTTCCTCCAAGCTAGGCTGGATTCTGGAGATTTTTGATGGAGGGATCACTTGGGCATGAAATTGGGGTCATTGTGGGTCGGCAGGTAGTTGTGTGTTCCTGCATTGTATAGGGGGCTGGACTAGATGGCCATGGAGCTCCCTTCCAACTCTATAATTCTAGTCTTAAATCAATCCCTTACAATCCCCAATGAAAGCATCTCCAGCCCCCTTTTGTCACTTGGCCTTCATTAATTTTCCCCCAAATATATACATCATATATATTATTTTCTGTTCCAACAAGCAGAATATCCTTTGCAATGGGATGGTAGAAAAGCTTATATATTTCAAAGATCTCAGGGTGGTTCAATGTGCCATTGCATGCTCAGTCCACAGAGACTCCCCCCCCCCCACTATGAACGCATGCACAAGCAACACCTGCATGGGGGATCTTTTCATCAAGCACAGGAGCAGATTCGCTCTCATCATGACTTCATCCCTCTTAAACTCTTCCCAAGTTTATCCCTATTGGGGCATCTGATGAATATTGCAGAGTCCGTCCAGTCGTAGAGGCCTGATGCTGAATGCAGTAAATAAAATCTCCCCCAAAGGTAAAGCAGATCCAGTCCCCGTTCTGTCTGAAGTTGAAAGGAGAGAGAGAAGCCTGATCCAAAGAGTAGCTTCCTTCTCACAAGTGGCCAGTTTGTCCTGCATCATTTGTGTGTGAGGATGCTCTGAAGAGACGTGTGTCACCATGGGAGGCCATGTGGAGAGAGGGAGAGGACAAAGGGAGAGGAGGAATCAGAAGGCAGCTCCCAGGTTAAGACCAAGAGAGGCATCCTATTCCAGGAGTTAGCATGTCTACACCTTGACACTAACGCAGTGCTCTCCAATGTCCAGGCAAGCAGAGTCGTTCATTCCAGCACTCGATTGCACAATAACGTTATTCAAAACATCCCTGCTTTGGCTTCAAGAAGTCGTTCGGCGTCAGTGACAGATGGGCTGCCCTAATGTTCTTATGCAAAACAGAGAGGGAACTTTGACATTTCTAAATTAGCGAGAGTCTAATTGCTTTATTATTTGCTGAACTCTCCCCGTCTCCCGGCCGCGATACGGCAGGATACATTCTCCCAGACAAAAGAGGAGTTGCATGGCCCCCACGAATCAAGTCTGTGGAAAGCAAGGGCCGATCCTTCTGTTATCAGCTGCTGCTTCCCTCGGTCTTGGTCATGCATCATTTTTGGCAAGGGATGAATACAGAAGCTTCGGGAGAAGGCCATGAAAATTGGAGAAGTGTCAGGTGAGCTCTGAAGAACCCATGGGAGTATATTAGGCTGATTAAGACTAGGGATGATTAAGACTAGGGAATTCCAATTAGGATGGCCAACTCCAGGTTGGGGAATTCCTGCAGATTTGGGTGATGGTGGGGTGGGGTGGCATCTGGAGTGTTGGAATATGCAAGATCTGTAATGTGCATGATTCAAAAGCCTATGAGAGGACTATCCTGCAGGGGGCATCAGAGGTGATGTGTAGTTAGCATAGTTAGATCAGGAACTTCTTGATCTTAGTTTGATGTCGTGGCTAAGAGTGGCAGCTTCTAATCTGGTGAGCTGGCCTTGATTCCCTGCTCCTCCACATGCAGCCAGACGGGTGACCTTGGGCCAGTCACAGTCCTGATAGTGCTGTTCTCACAATACAGTCCTGTCAACGCTCTCTCAGCCTCACCTCCCAGGGTGTCTGATGTGGGCAGAGGAAAGGAAGACGATTGTGAGCCTCTTTGAGACTCCTTCGGGTAGTCAAAAGTCCTTTTCCAAATAATCTCCTTTAGTGTCCTGATTGGCTCAAGAGGAGGAACTTTTCCGCTCCCTTGAGCCCACTTCCACTCTGTTTGCCTCCAGAAAAAAAACTGACTTCAGAAAACGGTTCAGCAGTCAATCTGGACTCCATCTCCTCTCCTCTTTCAATATAAATTTGTTTCTCTTCCCAATAAAACTGTTTTAGGCTGTAAGCAGTTTGGCACTCTGAACCTTTGTGCCTGCAAACTTTGCCAGCGTGGGGATGGTGGACTTTGGGTTGAGGAGGGATCTCAGTGGGGCCTAAAACCCTAGAGTCCACCCCTCAAAGCAGCCATTTTCTCCAGGGGAATGAGTTTCTGTCATCTGGAAATCAGTCGTCATTTCAGGAGATCTCCAGGCCCCACCTGGAGGTTCGCATCCCGAGTTCAGATTTTCACTTATTCACATGAGGCTCTTGTCTGGCCTGAAATGGCTCTCTCAGCTCAAGGTATTTCACATCGGCAACCACCTGAATCCTTTGAACTGGAGATGTTGGGGATTGCATACAAAGCTGATGTTCTCCCATTGGGCCAATGCCCTTCACGGTGCCGTGAATCTCAGAGCATGACTTAAACCGGTCAACTTAATTCATCTTGCAAAGCTCTTGTGAGAGGAATCTACAGGCGGAAACAAGCTATGCCCACAGTTATTATCATTACGTTTGTTTCCCGCCATATCTTGTGAAGCTCAGGGCAGATGACAGTAGAGGCAAAAACATACCACTGCGGGAGCTTACGGCATTCCGCAGGGCCTGCAAGACGGAGCTCTTCCGCCTGGTCTATGGTTGAGGCCGGTGAACGAAGGAAGATCGGTATGACCCCCCTTCAGGATACAGCTGTGTGTATGGTGGCCTCCATCTGCCCCCTCTTCCCTCCTCCCTCTAGGAGATTATATTGGGAGGGGGGGAATGGGTTTGAGTCAGTACAGAATTTGTTTCCCCCCCCCCCACCATATCTTATTTTACCTTTTTTTTTTTTTATTGTAAATTATGTCTGCGGGTTTAAGGGAAGTTTTATTGGGGGTTTTATACAGACTTTGTAACCCGCCATTTGGGAGCGGTGGGTAAGAAACTGAAGAATTTAAATAAATAAGAAATAAATAATATAAAACTGAAGTACAAAAACAGAGATTTAAAATAAACAAATTGCAGGCATTACAACAAGGATTAGAACTAATGGCCCACTCTTTCCATCGTGGGGAAGAGGGGGAGGGAGCTGGTCATTTGAGTTTGTTGGTGGATTCGGACAGAGGCCAATAGATTCGTAGAGGCCTGGCGGAACAAGCACTGCGGAACTGTCCAAGGTTCTGCAGGGCTCTGATCTCATTTGGCAGGACCTTCTACCAGACCAGGGACAGTGCGGAAAAGACTCTGGTTGGGGTTGGGGGATCCTGAGCAGATTTTGCTGACTAAATCTTAATGTTCCCTGTGGAACAGAGTGGGAAAGTGTTCCCATGGTTACAACAGTCCCAGACCATTTGGGCTTTGAAAGTAAGAACTAAAACCTTGAAACTGGTCCTGAACTCCTTGATGGAAAAGGGAAAATAAAATGGTCATAAAGAAAATTAGATTAAAATTTTTTTTTCACTGGGATGAGGTAGCGATTGGAGCACCAGACTATGATGTTGCAGATCCAAATTTGAACGGTCACTCTGGCTGCTGGGTTAACTTGGGCCAACTGTTTGCTCTCAGCCTAACCTACCTCGCAGGGTTGTTGTCAGGATAACAGGATAACCGGATAAGTGAATAAGGTTGCCTGCTCAGATTTGGGGCATAGAGCCCCAAAAGGGGAAGATTTGGGGAGATGAGAGACCTACGTGGAGGAATATGTTGCTGAGTCCACCCTCCAAAGCAGCCATTTTCTCCAGGGGAACTGATTTCTGTCATCTGGAGGACATTGTAATTCCAGGAGATCTCCAGACACCTGGAGATAGGCAAGGCAACCCTGAAAGTAAAGAAGAAGAGTTGGTTTTATAACCTGCTTTTCACTACCTGAAAGAGTCTCTAAGTGGCTTACAATCACCTTCCCTTTCCTCTCCCCACAACAGACACCCTGTGAGGGAGGTGAGGCTGAGAGAGCCCTGATATCACTGAAGAAGAAGAGTCGATTCTTATATGCCACTTTTCTCTACCCGAAGGAGTCTCAAAGCGGCTTACAGTCGCCTTCCCTTTCCTCTCCCCACAACAGACACCCTGTGAGGGAGGGGAGGCTGAGAGAGCTCTGATGTTACTGAAGAAGAAGAAGAGTTGGTTCTTATATGCCACTTTTCTCTACCCGAAGGAGTCTCAAAGCAGCTTACATTCACCTTCCCTTTCCTCTCCCCACAACAGACACCCTGTGAGGGAGGGGAGGCTGAGAGAGCTCTGACAGGACTGCTCTATGAGAACATTTGTAACAGGACCATGACTAGCCCAAGGCCACCCATTTGGCTGCATGTGGAGCAGCAGGGAATCAAACCCGGTTCCCCAGATTAGAAGCTGCCACTCTTAACCTCTACACCACGCTGTCCGTGACAAGGAAAAGAATCATATCACCTGCTTCGGGTGACACGGGAACACTTGAGCTAGCGTCAGATGGTGGAATAAGGGATTCAAGGATTCTAATCTCTGAAGGCCTCCCTGTATTGACGTGACCTGCCACTAAAATCAGTGGGCATTTTTATCCCTCTTTGTTTAGGCGGAGAGTTGCCATTACTGAGCCTGTGACACTGCAGGACAAGGTCAGTAGATATCGCTCCAGGACATGTGGGACTTGAACAAGAATTCCCCCTCTTATGAACCAAATGAACTTCTAAGAACATCACTGGGGGCTTTGGGGAAACCCACCTGTCCTAAGCCAAGTCGGGTATTACAATCCAGGCCGATTGCCACTTAAAAGCCCTCATTTGATGCTCGATGCTCATGCTGACCTCCCTTCCCTTTGAATCCTCGGCTCTGATCTTCTCTTTATTGCTTGATGAAGTCTAAAAAGCATTTAAGGCAGGGTGGTGGTGGTGGGGGGGGGGCGAGAGAATGGTGGGATTATATCTGTAACATCCACTCAGTGCTTCCCTTAGCTACCAAGGACGGAATCTGCAGCAAGCAAGGCTCCATCCCCAGTCCTTTTATTTTCCTCCCCAGACTTTTTGATGCTGAAGAAATAATTCATTGTGTAGTCTTCCCTTCCACCCCCGCCCTTCCCCTCTCGCCTTTCCCTTCTCCTGTCCATCATGCTTCCTAGTTAACCATGGAATGACCAAGTCAGAAGAAGCCAAAACCAACACAACCCTTCTGCAGCAGCGTTTGAAATCTGCATGTGACTATCTCTCGGCCGGATCTATCTCTCTGGTTTTTCTGCTGGCAAAAAATGGTCTGGCCAGGCTGGTTAATGCACTCTGCAGCCATTTTGAGCCATGCGCCCCAAACTAGGGATGCCAGCCCCCAGGTGGGACGTGGGGAGCCCCTGGTTTTTCAGCTCATCTCCAGGCAACAGATATCAGCTCCCCTGGAGAAAATGGCTGCTTCAGAGGGTGGACCCCACAGCATTATACTCCATTAAGGCCCCTCCTTGCTCCAAATCCCACCCACTCCTGGCTCCACCCCCAACATCTTCAGGTGTTTCCCGACCCAGAGCTGGGAACTGTATTTCCAACAAGGTAGGCGCTAGAATTGCCAAGGTCCTTTTGACAACTGGTTGGGGAGGGGCTCATCTTGAGGGACAGGGAGACCTAGCCAGCATATACCTGTCCAGCTGCTGCTTGAAGATTGTCAGTGAGGGGGAGCTCACCATCTCCTTAGGCAACTGATTCCACCGCTGAACTTTGTTCCTGCTGTCTAGCCGGTACCATCCTATATGTAGTTTATAGCCATTGCTGTGGGTCCTCTCCTCTGCTGCCAACAGTAACCCCTCCCTGCCCTCTGAGTCACGGGATATCTGCAGCGTCCTTCACATTATAGGGGCCTCACAGCATTTGCTCCTTTCAATCCTGTCCTTAGTGGGCAGAGAGATTGGTCCCACAGTAGGATACATCTCAGACGTCTTATCTATATCATTATCTTCCATTTGGACCAAGGGTTGGCCTAATGTCATTTTGCATTGCTCACAGCCCCTTGGACAGACGTACATAATTAGGACATGAAATGGAACAATGCCGAGCCATGTTTTTTTTTTCTTTATTTCCAATACGTGTTGGCTGATGCAATTACTTTGCTCCGGGAATCAAGTGGAACCCGCCTAGCTCCACGGATCCAGCATATGGCGAGGCTCTCCCTGACCATTGCTTATTGAACAAATGACTTTACATTGGGCAAATCACATCTCCTTCCCCAGTGGGAATTAATTGTGGAGTCTATCAGAAACCAATTCCCTTTGATTCAAAGTGCATGACAAATGCGGAAGGCGAACCGGGTTGCAAGGGAGGGAGCCGGGGAATGGGATTTGCACAATGAATTATTAAGGGACGGCTTCAAATGCAAAATTCCTCCGCCCTTACCCCAAGAACCAATTTACACAAAACCTGGACACATCGGCTCTGCACCTTTCGTTAGTTAACATGTATTTGCTTAGGCTGAAGAACAAAGTCATGTTTCCAGAAAGGGAATAGAGGATGAAGTCGGCAGATAGGTAAATTCAACAATCCTAAATCAATTACATGCACAGCTTTATTTTTTTTTTTGAATCTTTGCAGTTGCAAAAGAGGCAGAGTTTTCCAAAACGTCTTCCGTTTATGGACTAGCAACAATCCATTTCTGTGTGGGTTAGACCGATGATGCCTTCCTGAATTCTTTCAGTAGGAATCGTTTAACTTTAGAGATGAGTGGCAAAGGAAATACAACATGGTGTGGCCCGATCTTGTCAAGATCTCAGAAAGTATGGAGGGCTCTCTTTGTGAAACAAGAGTAAAGTTGTTGTTTTTTTAAAAATTCTATCAAGCACTGAAAAACTCAAGGTTGTTTTTGAATGGAAATATTAATTTAAGCTTTAAGCATAAAAAAACAAAGGGAAAATCCATTAAGTGTTCAGTCCTGTGTATCTAAATACAATATGCCCAGGAGTTTGCCAGAGATTAGAATGGGGCTTGTAGGCAACAAGCCAAGAGCACATGCTGGCAAGGGCTCTTGGGAATTGTAGGCCATGGACTTCTGGAGAGCTACAGCTTGGCCACCCCTGCTTGTATGTCGGAGGGACTGGCTTTCAGCTGGTTGTCTGTGAGTCTTGCCCTAGGCTTTGGTAAACGCCTAGATGTTATATCATGTACCTAAACATCAGAACTCCTGGAAAGGAAAAAGGACTTAGGGTTGCCAGTAGCCTGGAGATCTCCCATCATCTCTAATGCTCCCCAGATGACAAAACTCAGTTCCCTGGGATAACATGGCTGCTCTGGAGGGTGGACTCTATCATGAGTTGAGAAATAAACCACTTTGGTTACTGATCTTTGGTTACTGAAAAGTGGGGTATCAATTCTTCTTCTTCTTCTTCTTCTTCTTCTTCTTCTTCTTCTTCTTCTTCTTCTTCTTCTCCTCCTTCTCCTTCTTCTTCTCCTTCTCCTTCTCCTTCTCCTTCTCCTTCTCCTTCTCCTTCTCCTTCTCCTTCTTCTTCTTCTTCTTCTTCTTCGTGTCTTCAGGGAGCACAGGCTCCATATTTTAATTGTATGCCATTGGAAGCAAGTACATTTATAGCCATCTTGCCGATTCCACATGTTGAAGGACTGAAAAAATAAATAATTAAACCTTAAGTAGCTCCTGGCTTGAAATCTCTTTCAAACAAAGCTGTGGCTGAGGATTTCTACACCTGAGTAGGAGGGTTGCGTGAAGCCCTCGTAAAGAAAATGTAAAGGAGAATACAATGCAGATGGTTGTCCCAGCACCCCAAGTCCTATGTCTGTGCTGAGCCATTGACATTGTTCTTATTGATGAAATCAGACACCACAGCTTCTGAATGTTAAGAAGGAAGCTTTAGATTCTTGGCCGTAGCTCTATGCTCTCCGAATATACAGGTATCTTGGATTTAATCCCTGGCATTTCCAATTACACAATGGTCTGGGGAAGCAGGGTTGAGGAAGCGCATAGGCCGAGACTCTGGCGATCTGGTGCCAATTAAACCACAGAGCCCTGGGCTAGAGGGACCGGCAGTCTCACTTGGCTTTCTGGCAATTTCATATATTTTTTTCATAACCTTTCCAGTGCTTATAACACCAAGGGAGAAGCAGTGTTTCTGAAGCCTCTGGCTGTAACAGGAACTCAAGCCAAAGGCAGCATGGTAAACCCAATGGGCTGGTTGTTGTAGACAATGGTCCATTTGCATCTTGCTTTCCTTTACAAGCTGAGGGCAGGATCAGCAGTCAGGCCCTTAAAGCAGGGGTAGTCAACCTGTGGTCCTCCAGATGTTCATGGACTATAATTCCCATGAGCCCCTGCTGCATTTGCTGGCAGGGGCTCATGGGAATTGTAGTCCATGAACATCTGGAGGACTACAGGTTGACTACCCCTGCCTTAAAGGATGGCTGAGATGTTGGCTGAGGGACACCAGGTCCTTACTCTAGCAAGACTGTCCGCCAGGGCAGTAGCAAGGAGGCCCTGGGGGTAAGAAGAGAGATGTGCCTCTCAGGTAACACCCAAACTCCCCCACCCCTTGGCAAATGGCTTGGATGGAAGACCCATAGCAATTCAATACAGGGTTGCAGCCACATGGCATTCAGATTAATCCCATTCTGCACATGCTTATTTATTTATTATATTTATATACGGCCCTCCCTGAGGGCTCAGGGCGGTTTATGTAAGATAAAGCATTTTCAATGCACTTTAGAAGTAGATTTTCCTGTTCCGCACAGGAATATCCAGCTGAAAAAGCACCTTGAAAGTGCATTATCCAATGTGTGCGGAATGGGCCCCAGACAGGATGATTCCAGTGTAAGTCCATTGATTTCAGTGGGTTTAACGGGATAACTCTCCATAGGCCTGCATTGCAAACATGGGGAAAAACTTACTCCCCTGTGAATTAAGGTGATCTCCCCTCCTACCACTATCACAACCAACAGTTTCTGGACATTTTTCAGCCTTGGCAAACTGAAGGAACAGACGGAGAGCTCCCCTTGGTCTCTACTCCTCTAAGCTGCTGCAGGTGACTTATCGTTGTTATTTACGGTGTCATTACCCCCACCCGTCTAAGTCTCCTCCTGGGCAGAGGCTGAGTAAATCCATACAGAAGTTAACTGCAGCAGCAGGTCAAAAGGTAAATCACAAAATTGCTGGCGTCTGCTGTTTTGCTCCAGACTGCCAAAACACAGGTACGTAGCGAGTCACTTTGCCGGATCGGTGAGAACCTAACAGGAACAGTGCCCCATGGTGTGCTCGGGAGGTTTTGCATTCTCTTTAAAGTAGCACTTTGCAGAGTTTTGTGCTGGCGAGGTTAGGAAGGTGGAGCAAAAGTGGCAAGGATCCCTTGAGCGTCTTGGGCATGCAGACGGAGACTGATTACATCCCTTGGTGGCATCTCTGCTGGCAAAACGATCGCCTAACCTTCCTCTCCCCACAACAGACACCATGAGGCAGGTGAGGCTGAGAGAGCTCTGAGAGAACTTGACTGGCTCAAGGTCACCAAGCAGGCTTCATATGTCTCAGAGACACCTACAGTTGCCTTCTCTTAACCCCACAAGAGATACCATGAGGTAGGTGGGGCGGAGAGAGCTCTGAGAGAACTTGACTAGCCCAAGATCACCCAGCTGGCCTGAGGATGGGCAGATTTGGGAAGGAGATGAACTTCAGCAGGTATAATGCCACTGAGTCCACCTACCAAAGCAGCCATTTTCCTCCAGGGCAACTGATCCCTGTCAACTGCCAGGAGATCTCCAGGCCGCACCTGGAGGTTGGCAATGGAGCTTTCTCCTCTCTTTGTCGGTGAGCAGGTGCACAAGGCTGAGCTTCAAATGGGACAATTTGGGCTATGAACAAGGGCTCCTGTTAGATTCCCTGCGTCAAGAAATCTCAGGAGCGCCTGGTGCCAACACGTTAAGTCTCTGTAGTGAGGGGACGGAGAAAGAACCACTGCCGTGCTAATTACTTAATCCTTCCAAAAGGAAACTTCCAGAAGTGCCAAAGCTTTTGCTTAACACCAACAAGTCTTCATTATTGCCAGCTGAGAGCTTGTGGATTTCTGAGAAGGAGAAACTGGCAGCCCGATTAGGCCTTCTTTGGAAAGGGCTTGACTTTGATACGGCCGTAATGACTATAACGTTGTCACATGAGAAATGCTATAGTCAGTATCAAGGTCTATTGTGTAGGTGACCGATCTGGGTCATTCTTATGGTTGTCAACTCCAGGCTGAGACATTCCTGGATATTTGGGGCTTGAGCATTGGAGAGGGGAGGGTTGTAATGCAGTAGACTCCACCCTCCGAAGCAGCCATTTTCTCCAGGGGAACTGAGCTCTGGAACCCAGAGACCAGTTGTGAGTCCGGGAGATCTTCCGTCCACACCAGGAGGTTGGCAATGCTAGTTCACACTTGCTGCCCTCTCCCCCCAATCCCCAAACATCTGTTTTGTAGATCTTAAACCCTGATGTTCCAAACTGGCCTGATCTCATCATACTTGGATGCGCAAGGAATCCCAGGTTGCTACGCAAAGGCAGGTAGTGGCAAACCACCTCTGAACATCTCGTAGAATCATGGAGTTGGACGGGACTTCCAAGGTCATCTAGTCCAACCCCCGGCAGAATGCAAAAATTTATTCACAACTACCTGCCCATTTATAGTGATCCCAATTCCATGCCTAAATAATGCCCCCCCCCCCCTAACCAGAATCCCTGGCCAGTCTGGCCTGGAAGAAATTCACTTCCTGATCCCAAAGGGGCAATTGGCACTTCCCTGGACAGGCAAGAAGAATCCACAAGAATCAAGCTCAGACACAATCCCTCCTGCCCACCCACTCACAATCTTCCTAAATTCGCAGAATCAGCGTTTCTGTCAGATGGCTCTCCAGCCTCTGCTTAAAAACTTCCAAAGGAGGAGAGCCAACCACCTCCTGAGGAAGCCTGTTCCACTGAGGAACCGCTCTAGCTGTCAGGAACTTCTTCCGGATGAAGCTGAAAATTCTTTTCCATTAATTTTAACCCATTGGTTCTGGTTCAACCCTCTGGGTCAACAGAAAAGAACTCTGCTCCATCTTCTCTATGGCAGCTTTTCAAGTACTTGCTTTGAAACCTCTACCTCTTGCTCTAAAACGCCTATAGGATTCCCAGAAAGTAGGCTTGAATGCACTTTTCACCACCAATGACATACATGGAAATGTGAACATGCAATTTCCTATATTCATGATGCTCTGCTTTGGGAAAATTTCCATGTTCAGTGCTTTACACATTTAGGTGCTAGAATCACCAGATTCTAGGTGAGGCTGAGATATCTCCCACTATTATCACTGGCAGTCTTCAAGCAAAGGTTGGATGCACACTTTTCTTGGATGCTTTGGGCTGATCCTGCGTTCAGCAGGGGGTTGGACTAGATGGCCTGTTTGGCCCCTTCCAACTCTATGATTCCATCACTGATCTTCAAACAACAGAGATGGGTTCCCTTGGAGAAAACCGCTGCTTTGGAAGTTGGACCCTAAGGCAGGTGTAGGCAACCTGTGGTCCTCCAGATGTTCATGGACTATAATTCCCATGAGCCCCTGCCAGCATTTGCATGGGAATTCATGGGAATTGTAGTCCATGAACATCTGGAGGACCACAGGTTGACTACTCCTGCTCTAAGATATTGTGTTCTGCAGAAATCCCTCCCCTCCCCAAACCCCAACATTCCTGGCTCTGGCCCCCAACCCTCCAGGTGTTTCTCAATCCAGAGCTGGGTTTCTGCAGGTGAGATGGGGACATAACTCAATGGTATAATTTGCAGCGTGCTAGTTTGAGAAGCACCCATATGGCATCTCCTCTCCAGCTTTACAGATTCAGAAACTGCATAACTTGTTTGATCAATGGTATACATTAGGGCCATAAAGCGAAGTGCTACATCTTCATTAAACGAAGAGACAATAATAACGGACATACATGCAGCTGGCTGTCAAATACTTGCTTGAATGCCCCGCTTTCTTTTGGAACTCCCCCCCCAATAAAAAATCCATATACTGTACCCTTTCCCATAAATTGGCTTTCGATGTCAAAACATGATAATTGTGCCCCCCCACCACCATATTTCATTAAAAATTATGAATCTCTGCTTAGAAGGTGCACAGGTGAAACAAATGACTTAAAAGAAAAACTCGGCCTCCAAACTTCTTTTTAAAAGTGAAACGTTCTCCGGGAATACTATCTCTCTGTGCGCATCTAAATCAAATGTAGGATTTAATGAAACTTTCAATCAATACTTTTTTCCCCATTTGCTGCTCGTAAAAGAAAAACGGGGCATTTTGCATACAATTATGATGGTGGGATAGATTGATCAGGTGCGTGTGTGGGGGGAAATCAGAATTACTGTAGGTTCAAATTATGCCTTGGAATAAAGAGTGGATTTTTAATAGATTCATTTTCTATCTATCTACCCAGAGGAGAGGTGTCTTGGGAACGTCTCTGCCAACTATTTGAGAAATGAGCTGAACTTTTATGTTCTTTATAGGGATGGGCATGATCTGCATTTTTGCAGTTTGGTTCGTGGTCTGAGGCTGAACCAAGAACTGAACCATAAACTGATTGGTTAGTCTGCAAACTGAACTGGTTCATGACAGTGTGTGAGCCATAGTAGTATGATAGACATTCAACCCCTTGCTTTCTGCTCCGTGCCTCTGTTTTTTGTTTTTGTTTTTTGCAGAAAGCAGGGGTTTAAATGCTGTCCCAGCCATTTCATACCCTGCTTGCTGCTTGCTGCAGAAAGACATTGCCAGCAAGGGGTGAAATGTCTTCAAGCTATTTTGGGCACCACAGTTGAAGAGAGATGTAGACAAACTGGAGTGTGTCCAGAAGAGGGCAACAAAGATGGTGGTCTGTTTAGACTGGAGAGGAGACGACTGAGAGGGGATCTGATAACCATCTTCAAGTATTTAAAAGGCTGCCATGTAGAGGATGGAGCAGAGTTGTTCTCTCTTGCCCTGGAGGGACAGACCAGAACCAACGGGATGAAATTAATTCAAAAGAAATTCCATCTAAATATCAGGAAGAAGTTCCTGACAGTCAGAGCGGTTTCTCAGTGGAACAGGCTTCCTCGGGAGGTGGTGGGTTCTCCATCTTTGGAGATTTTTAAACAGAGGCTGGATAGCCATCAGAGGGAGAGGCTGATTCTGTGAAGGTTCAAGAGGGTGGCAGGTTACAGTGCATGAGCGATAGGATTGTGAGTGTCCTGCATAGTGCAGGGGGTTGGACTAGATGACCTAGGAAGTCCCAATTCTATGATTCTATGATTCTATTTCACCCCTTGTTTTTTGCTCACTCCCAAAAGCCAGGGTGAACAGAAAGCTGGGAGATGAAATGGCTCAGAGCCATTTAAACAAACAGCTGAGCAGCATGGAGCTCCCTGCTGCTCAGCTGTTTTCTGTGAAGAGCATAAAGCAGAGGTTTAAACCACCTGTTTTCTGCTCTTCATGAACCATCATGAATTGCAACGAAACTCATGGAAGTTTCTGTCAGCTCTGACTGCTTTGGAAACCACAGACCGGCAAAAAGTCAAGATGAACTTTAGTTCGTCAGCTGGTTTGTTCTCGTACCCACCCTCAGCTCAAAGACCATGGCCCTGAGCAATCCATGATATTAGCGGATTCAGAACCAACCTAGGATGTTGGAGGTTGATTTTATCATATAGCTCAAGAACTCTGACTGGAGTGTATTCTGAATAATGGCAAAGAAAGGACGTTGGAGTTATACTATGTGGCAGATGCATATCTGTTTCCTATGTGTTCACTGAAATTGCATTTGTGAATTCCCTTTTAAACCACGTTGGGTTATTGATGGGGAGAAGAGTGAGGTGAACAAAGAAGGAAATAATGTCTTTCGATCCAGCCTAGCCGAATCTCATCACATTCCGAAAGCTAAGCACAGTTGACCCTGGCTAGTACTTGCATAGAACAAAGAAGCTCATGGTTATGACACAGAGACAGGCAATGTATGTCTCTGTATGTCTTCGGCCCTGTCCTGGATGGCCCAGGCTAGCTTAGCCTGCTCAGATCTCAGAAGCTAAGCAGGGCCAGCCCTGGTTAATTCTTGCATGCGAGACCACTGAGGAAGCCCAGGGCTGAATCTGAATATTCCCTCAGTTGCTGTCATTGTCTATCTATAAAGAGACAGAGTAAGTGGACTCCGGGGAATGGTAGAGGACAGGAAGGCCTGGAGGATCATTGTCCATGGGGTCGCGATAGGTTGGACACGACTTCACACCTAACAGCAACAACAAAAGAGACAGAGATGTATTGTGCAAGGGTTTGGACTAGATGACCCTGGAGGTACCTTCAAACTCTATGATTCTATGAGGACAGTTGCTGCATAATGCCTCCAAAAGGATACCAGCCATTTAGCCATCACTCATGTATACTCTGTGCTGAAACCACATACAACCATTTGCAAAGGTAGACTGAAAAAAACAAAGAAACAACAGCCTGTTTTGAGTAGACGTGCCAGCCTTCAAACAGGGCCTGGAGATTTCTCAGAATTACAATTGATCTCCAGACTACAGAGATTAGTCCCCCCCAGAGAAAACCATGGGAATTGATTTGTCGCCACCATAGGGGGGTTTAATGGGTGTTTTTAATGGGTCAATATTGTATTTTTATTGGGGTTTTCAGTGTGACCCGCCACGAGCCACCTTGCTGAGTGTGGCGGGATGTAAATATCAACACAAATAAATTAAAATATAAAAAATAAAATGGCTGCTTTGGAAGATGGGCTGTATGCCATTATACCTCCTTTCCCCAAACTCCTCCTTTTAAAGAACTGCGATGAATTTTAGATACCTGAGTTTTGTGAAACTACTAGGATGAAGATATATATGTGGATGATCCGTGCAAAATGAGAAGCCAATATTGATTTGCCATGCCATAAAGCCAAGGTTCTCTATAAATAATATGTTTTGCATTTGACTTTGAGGAAATGGCTTGTCTTGCATAAAGACTTGACTCTTATATTGACCCCCTTCACTGACCTGGGGAGCATAGGCTAGCCAGTCTCATCAGATATTGGAAGCTAAGCAGGGTCTCCCTTGGTCAATATTTGGAAGGGAGACCAATGGGGAATACCAAGGTTGTGATGCAGAGGCACACTTGCCTGGAAGTTGCCATGTCAGCTTTAACTTGATGGGGAGAGAGATAGAGAGAGACAGAGAGAAAATCACTTCTATTTTCATATAGGCCCACTGGAATTTAAATATGGAACCTCCCTGTCCAGAGGCAGTAATCCATAGAGTAAGAGTACTGGAGGGGGAATAACTGGAATGTTAAAATCCTGTATTCACAAGCTTTTGCCATGACTATTGTCTGTTTAGCTATTAGGGTCTGCTTGGCCTGCAGTGGTGGGCGTGAGTTTATAGGGGGCTCAGGAGATAAGGGTCCAGCCTGGTATCATCCACCTCTGCCATTCCACCGGGAGGGACAGACTGTAAATCTGCCAGGTGTTTGGGCACAGGATATTTCTGTGTTATTGAAGTCCTGGCTAGGCTGAGGTGTCTGTTTTGCCACGAGAAGAGATGGAACAGGGTGTCAACCAAAGTTTTTGCACCCAAAGTTGGAATCAGGGGTAGAAGGGTTCTGTGCTGATATAGGAGCACTTGAGTAGAGATGCTTTAGTCTTAGCAAAGAATTGGAGAAGTCCTGCTTTGCTTTTTTTTTTAATTCAACACAGTCTGCTTATTGTGAATATCGACTGGAACCTCAAAAGGAGTAGGTTTAGCCTGCACGACCTGCTTTATAGACTTCAGGGAGCATTTGATTGGCCACCGTGTGAAACAGGATGCTGAACCATTGATTGCACAGCCTTGGGTGATGAGCAATAAATTCTGAAAGAACTAATAGAATATTACTCTGATCTTGTGTACTGGGATACCCATTTCTGATTGGGAAAACAGTGCTGAGTTCAGAATCCCCCCCCCCCCCAGCCCATTACCACTGCTGCCCTGACCTCCTCCTTCAATGGCTGGTTATGCAAGTCAGTTGAGCATCTGGGGATATGCACATATAGTGTGCTTTCTACCCACTTGTATCCATTTTCAGCCCTATCATAGATCATGGTATCCCCTTGTCTGTAATTACTCTAAGAGCCCCTTCTTTGCCTTTGACAGCCTGTGCTGAACTCTGCATTTTATCCAGCTTTCGATTAATTAATGGGATAAGATAATTGATCACTTATGTTTCTGTTTCCTGGTTAGCCGTTACTTGAAAACGAAGCACAGCGAACAAGCAATTAATAGAAAAAACACCGGTATGCCAGCTCACTCTGCGCATGGAATGCTTTCTCCACAGTCGCTGTGCCCAAAGAAAATAGGCCCTTCGTTAAAAGTCAGAAACGAAACAAACAAAAGAAAACCCAAAGAAGATTCTAGTAAAACATCATCTGTGATTATGGTAACAGAAGCATGCTTTGTTCACTTGACTTGAAGATCTCCAGATATTTTGAGATCTTTTGAAATATGAAATAGGGAAAACAACATTCTAAAGATGCATACAGAAGGGACCTTTGAAAAGGGTTTTCTGAACATATGTCTTCCAGGCTCATGGGAATTGTAGTCTATGGACATCTGGAGAGCCACAATTTGGCAATGCCTGCCCTAGAGCATGGCAAGAGTGATGTCTTATCGTATTTTTTAAATTCATCTTCATCACCACCAAAACAAAAGTGATGTCAAACTAGGACCTGTAAGACCTAGGAACAAACCCCCACTCAGACATGAAGCTCACCTGATGACCTTGGACCAGTCATTCTCTCTCAGCTGACAGATGGCACATCAGAGATGGCACATCATGTGGTCGCTTTCTGTATAACATTGTTGATAAAATTCCACCAGGGCTGACCACCAGCAGTGCATTAACCAGGGGTAGTCAAACTGTGGCCCTCCAGATGTCCATGGACTACAATTCCCATGAGCCCCTGCCAGCAAATGCATTCGCTGGCAGGGGCTCATGGGAAATGTAGTCCATGGACATCTGGAGGGCCGAAGTTTGACTACCCCTGGCATTAATCATCCAGATCTCTTCAGCCCAGATCGGGATGATGTTTACGGACAGTTTCCTCCTGCTGCTGCTGCCCTGGAGATGTCCACTTTCTCAAGTAGTCACAAGATGGAGAAAACCAGTTTGTTTCTAGGGTTGCTGGGGTTATTCAGAAAAAACCTGGAGACTTGAGGGTGGGGTTTAGGGAGTGAATGAGGGGGATGGACCTCGGTAGGGTATAAGAAGAAGACTAGGTTTTATACCCCACTTTTCACTACCCAAAGGAGCCTCAAAGTGGCTTACAATCACCTTCTCTACCTCTCCCCACAACAGACACCCTGTGAGGCAGGTAGGTCTGAGAAAGCTCTGAGAAAACCATGACTGGCCCATGGTCACCCAGCAGGCTTCATGCATCTCAAAGCAGTCTCCAATTGCCTTCCCTTCCTCTCCCCACAAAAGATACCCTGTGAGGTAGGTTGGGCTGAGAGAATTACAGCAGTATCAAGGCTGTGATGAGCCCAAAGTCACCCAGCTGGCTGCATGTAGAGGAGCGGGAAATCAAACCCAACTCTCCTGATTAAAAGCTGTTGCTCTTAACCACTCCACCACTATACCAAGCTGTGGTGTGCCCTACGGTCTACCTTCCACCTTCCAAAGCAGCCATTTTCTCCAGAAGTAGAACAAATGTTTCAAATAGATAAATAAGCGCTTATGTCATCTGGCAGGGGCTCATGGGAATTGTAGTCCATGGACATCTGGAGAGCCACAGTTTGGCCATTCTGCAAGACAGTCAGTTTATTTGCACGTAGCCATAGACCATTACAAAGTACAAGGTAGATTACAATTTAAAAAAACATTTCGAATCAAAATAATACGCATTAACTGATCAAATTAGAACATTTCCCGATTGAATGTGCCCAGCTATGGTTATTCTAGGTATTTGTTCCCCGCAGAATTTCTTTAGCCTTTATTTTCTTGGCTGCAAGGGCAGACAACGACTGTGATACTTCTGGCTTTCTGAGTGTCAGCAACTGCAGGTGAAAGGGGAGAGAGAGATGTCACATTAAGATATGAGTCCAGCAGCATCTTAAACATCAGCAAGAGCTTCAGGGTACAATCTTTTGAGAGTCAAAGCTCAGGTAAAGGGAGCTTTGACTTTCAAAAGATTGTACCCTGAAACTTTTTGCCAGGCAGAAATCTAACTGTTCTATTGCAGACCAAAATGGCTACTCTCTGAAACTGTCACGGCTAGAAAGCGTTCACTGTTGATCTTGGGGAGAGACCAGATGGAAGGGGGAAAAAATATAAGCAGGCAAATGCAACAGAGGAAGAAGACGAGTAGGTTTCTATACCCTGCCTTTCTCTGTCTTAAAGAGTCTCAAAATGGCTTTGAATTGCCTTCCCTTCCTCTCCTCACAACAGACATCTTGTGAAGCAGGCGGCGCTGCTGTGATATGCCCAAGCTGACCTAGCAGACATGTGTCTCAAAGCAGCTAACATTTTTTTTCAGTCTCTCTACCTGCAACAGGTATCATGTGAGGCAGGTGGGGCTGAGAGAGTCCTGAGAGAACTGTGACTGGTCCAAGGTCACCCAGGAGGCCTCACTGCCTCAGTAACTTACAGTTTCCTTTACTCCTTCTATCCACAACAGGCATCCTATGAGGGGGGTAGGACTGGGAGAGTCCTGAGAGAACTGTGACTGGCCCAAGGTGCCAGCAGGCTTCATGTGTCTCAAAGAGGCTTATAGTTTCCCACATTCTCTGTCCCCACAACAGGCATCTTGTGAGGCAGGTGGGGCTGAGAGAGTCCTGAGAGAACTGTGAATGGCCAAAGGTCACCCAGCAGGCCTCATGTATCTCAAAGGGGCTTACAGTTTTCCTCATTCCTCTCCCCACAACAGGCGCCTTGTGAGACAGGTGGGGCTGAGAGAGTCCTGAGAGAACTGTGACTGCCCCAAGGTGCCAGCAGGCCTCATGTATCTCAAAGGGGCTTACAGTTTTCCTCATTCCTCTCCCCACAACAGGCACCTTGTGAGGAAGGTGGGGCTGAGAGAGAACTGTGACTGATCCAAGGTCATCCAGCAGGTATCATGTGGAGAAATGCGAATCAAATCCAGTTCTTCAGATTACAGTCCACTACACTCTTAATCAGTATACCATGCTGACTCCCCTGTTTGGACCCACGGTGCTCCCATTTTAAGAAGAGACAGGTTCAGAGCTCCCAACAAAAAGCTGAAACTTGTCCCAATCCTACAAAAGATCCGGAAGGTTCTAAGCCTCTTACAGAGCACTGCTTCTCCTTTCTCCTCTTGCACGGCAATGCATCCATTTCCTTTTTCCCCTGCCTTTAATTGGGAAGAGCGGCATCTCCATTCTCCTCACGCGGAGGATTTGTCATCGCTTCCAACCGTGCTGTTAGTTTTGCAAATTAAATACAGCCAGGCCTGCTTAATCCACGTCTCGTTGAGCCATATGCCTGGGTGACCAAAACTATGTGGTAAACAGCGCATGGCCCCCGTTCCTTGTCCGCGCACTGTACCAAATTAAACAAGCATGACGTTTACAGCAATTTCCGACTAACTGGGTCGGAATGAGTGAAATTGGTGACTCTCCCAGCATCTTATTGAATAACACGGGGGAAAATTGCAGGTGCGCTGTGGGCAAAATTGTCTCTTTCTCTCCCTTCTCCTCACGATGAGCGATTCTGAGGGAAGGGAGGCAGGATTGTTCTGAGGCCTTTGTTCTCTCTACCCAGCGGAAGACCCTGCTGCAGGAGAAGAGAGGATAGAAGTTCGACAATTCAACGCAATTATTGTATCAAAGAAGATTTTTTTCCCCTCACGTTTCTTTCTTTTTTTTAATTTCAAAGAAATATTAATGGAGGAAACTCCCTGAGTAATCAGGGAGCCCCTCAGAGGCTGGCAAACCCAGCTCGAGAATTTCCTGTCAGCGTGGAGAATTGCTCCCTCTCATTGCTTGTAATTCCGAGGATTACATCCATCTCTTTCAGCGAGGGATGGCGATAGATTCGTTTTCTCCTCAGAGCCCCTGTCCTCCTGGTTAGGCGGCTGAAATTGGTTTAACCCAGAGAAAAAAGAATGTCAGGACGCCAGTAA
The DNA here is from genome assembly GCF_049243985.1 of Paroedura picta. Taxonomy (NCBI): domain Eukaryota; kingdom Metazoa; phylum Chordata; class Lepidosauria; order Squamata; family Gekkonidae; genus Paroedura; species Paroedura picta. The sequence continues at coordinate 14,388,870 of NC_135375.1, forward strand.
CCGGCAGGCCTGTGTACATTTCTACACTTCCTCATAGTCAGACGAATAACGCTTCCACACCCAACATTTGGGGTTGTGACATTAAAGGTAAAGGTAAAGGTATCCCCTGTGCAAGCACCGAGTCATGTCTGACCCTTGGGGTGACGCCCTCTAGCGTTTTCATGGCAGACTCAATACGGGGTGGTTTGCCAGTGCCTTCCCCAGTCATTACCGTTTACCCCCCAGCAAGCTGGGTACTCATTTTACCGACCTCGGAAGGATGGAAGGCTGAGTCAACCTTGAGCCGGCTGCTGGGATTGAACTCCCAACCTCATGGGCAAAGCTTTCAGGCGGCTGCCTTACCACTCTGCGCCACAAGAGGCTCTTTTGTTGTGACATTAGTTAACAATTATATTTGGCTTTTCAGCTTGATTCATAAGGACATAAGAGTGTAAGAAGAACCCTGCCGGATAAGAACAGTGGCTTATCTAAAACAGCATCCTGTGGCAAACCAGTTAGGGTGTGGGCAGAGCTTAATTATACAAAGGAGGCCAAAGCACTGACTCCTTAAAGAATAAATAGCTTTATTGAGAAGAGAGACAATTTTGTAAAGAAGAGAAGAGAGAAAGAGTCCTAACAGTCTAACTGATTAACTGTTGTTCTGGAGGTAAAAAGGGTGGGCAGTGTGCTCATGGAAGCAGGAAGTCTCCAATAGGATACATCAAGGCACGAGAGGAGATTCTTTGAAATGGACATGGACAAAATTATTATTTGGAAAAGGATGTGGGCAAAATTGAGAAGGTGAAGAGGAGAGTGACAAGGAAGATCGGGGCCTGAGAACCCAAGCCCTATGAGGAAAGGTTGAGGGACTTGGATATGTTCACCCTGTAGAAGAGGAGGTGGAGAGGGGACAGGATGGCTCTTTTGATGTATTTGAAAGGTTGTCACTTAGGGAAGGGCATGAAGTGGTTCTTGTTGGCAGCAGGGCATAGGATAAGCCAGTAATGGCTTAAAACTATGTGTAGATCAGTACCACCTAGATAACAGGGGGGGGGGAAGCAGTCAGAGTAGTTCAGCAGTGGAACGGGCTGCCTAAGGAGGTGGGGAGCCCCCCCTCACTGGCAGCAGCTGGACAGAGACTTATCCTGGATGCTTGAGGCTGATCCTGCATTGAGCAAGGGGTAGGACTAGATGGCCTGGATGGCCCCTTCCCACTCTAGGATTCTATGATAATATCATCAGGAAGTTCCTAGTCTGAATATAATTATGTATCTCCTCCAAGGCCTCCTGCAGGATATTCTTCTTATGCTCTTGAATCATGCAACCTACAGATCTTACATATTCCAATATATGGTAGTCTCATAAACTATACAGGGTCAAGCCAGCAGGTCTCCTGAAACTAGAACGGTAGCTTGCTTCTTTCTGTTCATATATTGCAAGCAGAAGCTGCATTTATTTCGGCCTGCAAATCACGTGATCCACCTTGCATATCTAAGGAGACAATGCAAAGATGCAGCTCAATTAAGACTTCCACACAAGCAGCCAAATATCACCATACCAAGAAAGCAGGAGTATACCACACATGCCTTTGTGCCAGCAGTAATTTCATGGACACCTAACAGAATTCTTTGGCAGCGTGAAAGAAGGGGACTATAAACCGATAAATGGTCATTTTTCATCAGATCCATTGATTTTGTCACCCTAAAAATAAGTTCTTATAATTTATTTATTTTATGGGCTGCTTTATGTCTTTTATATTTGGTCATTGCACGTATGATATAATTAGACCTCTGAGGAACACCCAGTGAGGGTTGAAACACATCCGATCTAAGACCCGTACAGTGTACTGGATAACTTTTTAACAATGACCTATGGGCTTTGTGTGTGTTTTTAACTTCAAAGTTTCTTTTCTTTTTTTTTAAGTTGCACAAAACTGTCTAGTTCACACAGGCATTCAATCTTTTAGGTCTTAGCTATGCCAGTTGGGCTTTCTGGGTTTTTGTTCAGGCACATTACCCCTCTGGCTGGGGGAAGAAGAGGTTTTTCACTGGCAGCCAGGAACACGTCTGTAATGAGAATGCAAAACTCAAAAGGGAAAATTTCCTAGTGCTCTAGCTTTTTGGAAGGCCTTAGAGGAGAGATGACGGACCACAAGAAACACCAGTAGAAAAGAGACAGTGAAAGCCAGCTGAATTCACAGCAAGCCAGGAGGGGAAGAAGAAGAAAACCGACTGACAGCGTGCAATGTAATGGTGAGAACTTTTGAAGAGACCACCTATATATTCACAGAAGAAGCCAGTGAGGTGTGAACACAGGCAGAGACCTGCAAGAAGCAAAGCAGAGTGTAAATAGAATGTCTTCCATGGCTTGGAGCTACCTGACGGGTTGTAGAAGACAGGAGCAACAAGGTGAGAGGTGAAAACCAGGGACAGGTATGGTGTTATTAAAACGGACAAATTGTATTCAATATTACTAGGAGGAAACTGGAGTCCAGTTTGAAGGCTCTCCAGAACAGGGCTGAGAAAGTGGTCTCAACCAAGGTTTCTTGACGGCTTTGGAAGGGTTTCCCGAATGGGTGGGAGTTAATTTTAATATATATATATTTTAAATTTGTTAAACATTTATCGGGTGATATGACCTTTTATGGTCATGTAGACCTGCCCCCTCATCCCAAAATGGCCAATGATGTGCCTGGAGGTAGTGGGAAGGGGAGGGCCCCCAGGTGGGCGTGTCCACAGCTCTGCTTCCCAACCATATTATGCATGACTAGATTTCAAGCCCATTTTAAATTGAAATAAAATGGGCGCTAGATGGGCTGGGGGGGGAGAGCCCGTCCCCGGCAGAAGCTGGAGGGAAAAGGGGGGTGGGGTAAGGAGGCTTCTGTCGGGGCGGAGATCTCCCTCGCGGGTGCGAGGGAGAGCTCAGCCCCGGCAGAAGCCGGAGGGAAAAGGGGGGCTGGGAAAGGAGGCTTCTGTCGGGGCGAAGATCTCCCTCGCGGGTGCGAGGGAGAGCTCAGCCCCGGCAGAAGCCGGAGGGAAAAGGGGGGCTGGGAAAGGAGGCTTCTGTCGGGGCGGAGATCTCCCTCGCGGGTGCGAGGGAGAGCTCAGCCCAGGCAGAAGCCGGAGGGAAAAGAGGGGCTGGGAAAGGAGGCTTCTGTCGGGGCGGAGATCTCCCTCGCGGGTGCGAGGGAGAGCTCAGCCCAGGCAGAAGCCGGAGGGAAAAGAGGGGCTGGGAAAGGAGGCTTCTGTCGGGGCGGAGATCTCCCTCGCGGGTGCGAGGGAGAGCTCAGCCCCGGCAGAAGCCGGAGGGAAAAGGGGGGCTGGGAAAGGAGGATCCCGCCCCCCCACCCTTCCCAAAGGCTCCCACGGCGTCCTGTCGGCCCCGGGAGCGGGCTCGCCGGGCGAGGCCGCTGCCGGGGCCGACAGAAGGCTGGCTCCCACCACCCCGACCCTCCCCCAGCGGCGAACGGCGTTCTCTCGGCCTCCGGAGCGCCCTCGCTGCCGCGAGGGCGCTCCGGAGGCCGAGCGAAGGCCGGCTCCCACCACCCCCACCCTCCCCCAGCGGCGAACGGCCCCCGAAGCGCTCACCTGTCGCTGTGCGTGTGAAGCAGGGAATGGGGAGCCGCGCTTCGCGCGGCTCCCCATTGCCTGCTTCGGGCGGGATGGGCACTTGGAGGGGCCAATCAGGAGCCGCTTCGCGGCTCCTGATTGGCCCCTCCGAGTTTTTATCCCGGACCGGTCCCGCCCTAACTCCTCCCCACTACCCCTTACTCCTTTATACAGTCCGTGGCGCCCGTGGCGCCACGGGCTGTGTACAGATTGCACCACTTCTGGGGTTTCTCAAAGATTGAAGAATGTTCAGGGGTTTGTTAATGGTTAAAAAGTTGAAAAAGACTGGGCTAATTCACTAGGCAACCAATCTGAAGCAGCCTTTGGATAGGTGGACCAATAGCCCAGTTTTCTCACTGGCTTCTCCTCTAGGCATGAACTTATAGCTGATCTGACTTTCAGTAAAGATCTCTAAAATGTCCATTTACTGGCCAGTATGGATCTCCTGACAAGGCACTGTGATTTGGGCCCATATTAATGTAGCACAGGGGTGGCCAAAGTGTGGCTCTCCAGATGTCCATGGACGACAATTCCCATGAGCCCCTGCCTGTACAGCAGAGGCTCCTGGGAGACATGGCCACACTTTGGCCACCCCTGAGGTAGTGTAGCCAGGTTCAGGAGCCTTGCCAATGACAGTCTCCTGTTGTATGCAGGTGGATTTAAATCCTTGAATGTAAGGTTATCAGGTCCTGACCTAGATCGCCCTGGCTAGCCCCAGGTCTAGGACTGCCAGTTCTAATTTGGGAAACATCTGGAGATTTTGAAGGGGGACCCTGGTGAGGGCACAGTTTGGGAAATGGGTGGGCCTCAGTGTCCAGCCACAGAGTCCAGCCTCCAAGTGAACTCATCTCCGTCAACTATTGTATGAGTAGGAGATCTCCAGCTACCACCCTACTGATGCTTTCAAATCTCAGAAGCTAAGCCTTGGTTAGTTTTGGGATGGGAGATCTCCAAGAAAGTCTGCTGTTGCCCTGCAGGGTTACTACACAGGCAATAGCAAATCAACTCTGTACCTCTTGTGCCTTGGAACCCTTATGGGTTGGTCATGAGTTGCCTGTGACTTCATCACACTTCCCAACGCCATGTGTTCTTCAGACACGAGGAAACATCAGAAGGAGGCTTGGGGGAAACAGAAGCAGAAGCATAATGACATTGTGTTTTTTGTACACTGAATCTGCCAAAACCCAACGCTTCTTATTTCTCAAATTCTCACTTTAACCCGTACTGATAATGGGGCGTGTGTTATTGACCCATCTTCTGTTTAGCTCGCTCTGCTTATTTCTGTCTCAGAGTTGTCTGCCCGTTTGATTGATCTTGCCCAATGCTGTGACCCAGTTACTCCTATTTATCTTTCTCTCCATTGGCTTCCATTCCTTTCCCGTATTAAACTAATTCACATGCAGTTCATAAAGCTGGCCAGGATCCTCGCCTTGTCCCTTGCCACCGATTCTCAGTCTCTTCCCGCTTCCAGCCTGATAAAACTCACTGATGCTTGAAACCATCATTTCCTATATTATTGCATGATATTCAGCCTCTTTTGCTGGGCTCTCTCTATGCTTGGGATTACAACGATTTTTTTCTTGAGCTGCTTTCCTTGTATTCTTCTCAAAAGAGAGACAGCTGTGTGCAGGGTTAAGATGTGTTGTTTCCCAGTGCCTACTATGGAGGATTTTGTTATGACCACCCCCATCTTGAATTTCACTTTAATGAATCAAAGCTAGGGATACCAGCCACCACGTGGGACTTGGAGTTCCCCTGGAAATCCAGCTCACCTCCAGGCAACAAAGATCAGTTCCCCTGGAGAATGGCATTGTAAACTCCTGAGGTCCTTATCCTTCCCAGGGTCAATTCCTAAATCTCCAGGGGTTTTCCAACCTGGAGCTAGATCCCATCCCTCACCAGTGGCCAGGGGGGACCGGGAAACCTAGTTGAAGACCCAATTCTTTATTTTCATGCCAGTTTCTGTTTTCAGTATAATTTACATATTAGTAAATCAAATCTGTGCACATGAACTATGGGTATTATATGTATAAACAATGTATATCCAGGATTGCCAAGCTGGGAAATATTTTGACATTTTGGAAGCGGAGCCTCAGGAGGGTGTGGTTCAGGGAGGGGAGAGATCTCACTCAGCAGGGAATAAGGCCATAAAGTCCACCCCCCCAAAGCAGCCTTTTCTCCAGGAAAATTCTTGGTAACCTGGGGATCAATTGTAATAGGGGGAGAGCTCTAGGAGTCACATGGAAATCGGGAACTCTATTATTCATTGGCAGAGTTTCAATATGCAGAGTGAGTGCTACACTAGCCTGCTTAAAGAATAAAGTAGTTTTTTATTCAGAAGAGAAACAAGTATGTATAGAGAGATATACAGACCTAACAATCTGGCTACTTGTTGTCTGCAGTCATTCTTCTACGTTTTAGAGTTTTACCCCAGTCTGCAGACATTCTTCTGTTCAGCTACACTTCTGGAGGCAAGCAGAGAGGAAGTGTGCTCAAAAAACGGGAAGTCCTCTGTTGAGCCAGTCAGGACAATGGGGGAGAAAATTTGAAAACCATCAGGAAGTTCCTATCCTATCTAAACCAAATATACATCTCCTCCAATGCCACTGGCAGGACACCCTTTATATTCTGTTCAGTTATGTTCAATACATTGCAGATCGTGCATATTCCAACATTATTGTTTATATAAGAATGTTGCGACATGTATACACAATGCTACCTAAGCTGATAAAACGGTTGGCAAACAGTATTGAATCTGTCTGCAAAGCAACAAATCAGGGGACAATTAGTGGCCTTGGGTTAAATCAGTAGTTCACCAACTAGGGTTGCTAGCCCTCCCTGGGGAAGGAGGAGAAGGGGAGGGTCCTTGAGTAGGTGTGCACACAGCTATGCTTCCCGACCATATTCTGCACCACTACACCACTTTTGGGGTTTCTTGAAACCTGAAAAATGTTTTAGGGGTTTCTTAATGGTAGAAACATTGAGAAAGGCTGATATAATCTGTCTCCTTAAGAAAGAAATCCCATGGGCAAATATCACCCCCCCCTGGTGAACGAGCCCTTAGAATGGTGAAGATCTACATTCAGAATGTCACCATTGTTCAGCTTTTGGAAAGACTTCTACGGGCTGTCAGCCATCCCATTCTTCAGCCATGGTTTCAATGCAAACAGTTTTTTTTAAACTGCATCTAATTTCAGCGCGCTATCCCTATGTAAATCGCTGCGTTCCTATGAAGGAGCCTCATTTGTCATCCCTGCGTTTCCTACTTAACAAAGCCTCTTTTAACTGGCAGTGACATACTGTTTTCCGCACCGCAATGAACATCAGAGTTAAAAATACCCAAAGGCCCTTTTTTCTGGGGCAGAATAGAGGAACATTATGAGAAAAGAAGTGGTCCCAAGGTAACTAGTAGACGTGAGGTTCTACCAGACATAGCAGCTGCTGGAACAGGCCTTAACTTCCCAGGTGGAGATAATAGATTATCTCAAAGCATTATCTTAATATACCTTCCATTGCTAGGACTCAGAAAGTAGCTACGGCAGAGTCTGCACTTACTTTGTTTATTCCATTGTCAATCCTGTTGAATTCAGATCCATTTGAACTCGGGTCTTCCTCCCCCTCCCTCCCCATTGAAACAGAAAAGTGTTCTGCACGTGGTTAGGGTAGTTCAGAAGGGGGGGAGAGCCAAGTTTCTTTCTTTCTGTTCTTGAAGAGGGGCCGAGGGAGAGGGGAGAGGAGCCAAGCAGGGAGCCTCTTTCTTTTCTTGGAGGGGGGGGGGGTGGAGAGGATCGAAGAAGGCAGAGGAGGGGGGGAAAATCCAAGACCAACAGAAGTTGAGAGAAATTAGGGGCCTCTCCTTTAAGGCAAGCTTGTCACATGACCAGCTTTGGCCAATCAGGGGTTCTCTACCACGGAGCAAAGCCCAGATTCAAAACAGCCTGCTTTCTCAATTTGATTTTTTAAAATATTGAGCACAATAAAGGTAGGGTCACTCCAGAGCAATCCTTCTTGCTGCAGAAGGAAAATTTAAATCGCCCCAAATCAAAACGGAAATCGCATTCTGTGTAGACGGCAGGGACTGAATTGACCTGGGATTGGAATAAAAGCTCCGTGCAGTTTACACCTAGATCTCAAGGTCTCGTGCAGATTTAATTTGACACTGACACATTTTTATCGTTCTTTTCATAACAATACTTGGGCTTCATATCTATGCAATCCTGGCATATCAGAGGCATTCTTGGTAACAGTTCAATATTCCTTGGCAATACAAGACTGGAATTTGAAAAGTCCCCGTTTTCCTACTATGGAGAATACTTCAGTAAGCAGTTCTAGGTTTTAATATAAGGATTTGTTTTTTTACAAATATGCAAAGTGTCTTGCTAGATCAGACCAGTGATCCACCTAGGTGTCAAGCTTCTGTTGAATTCCCAATAAGCAGACTAGCTTCTTGAAAGAAATTTCTTTATTGAAGAGAATAATGAACAGAGAGTAAGGTGTCTCCTTGCTAGAACTAAAAAGCAGGCTTGCAAGCATACCTTTATGTTTCCTCAGCTACATCCCTGCTCAATTCCAATGCTGGTGTGCTAGACAATATACCAGGTACAAACCTTTCCCAGGCACACACAAAAGGTGTGTATTGTGCCTAAACTCTAAAAAACATTCTTACCATATGAAAACAAACTGAGGAGGGAGAAGAAGCCTCTGAGCCTCCTGTTTATAGAAAATTACTGGAACATCAAGGCAGGGTACAGGTAGAACAAATAATCAAGTAACATGGCATGACCCATGGCAAGACCATGGGAACAGGTGAACAGATAACATATGGACAGATAAGATGTGTACAGGATCTTGATACTAGGCCAGCATCCTGTCTCACACAGTGGCCAACCTGTTCCTCTAGAGGTTCAATAACATGGCATAGAGGCTGAGGACTTCCCCTTCTGTTACCTCCTATTCAGAGGTTGACTGCCTTTGAACATGGAGTTTTTCCTTAGTCACCGTGGCTAGAAGCCACTGATAGACCTCTCCTCTGTGACTTTTAAAGCTATTTATGCCCGTGGCCATCACTGCATCCTCTAGCAGCAAATTCCAAATTTTAACCCCTGTCTTTATTGTTATGGCCATCCACACTCTGACCTGAGCAGCCCTAGGTAGCTCAGTCTCTTCAGATCTAAGGAGGGCAAGCCTTAGTTGGTATTTGGGTGGGGGTGCACCAAGGAAGTCAAGGGTCACTCGGCAGAGGCAGACAATGGCAAACTACCTCTGAACATCTCTTGCCTGGAAAACTTCATCAAGAACCACCATGGTCAGCTGTGATGAAAGCCCTGTCCACCACCACTACCATGGCAGTCCATAGGCAGGGAGACCTGAACATGACCTCAGCCCCACCCTGTATCCCCAGTTGTTAATATAATGGGAACTCCAGCTGTATCTGTCTTCTGCTCTCATCACAGAGTACTAATATGTCCAACAGTGTACCTTGTAGTTGATAGAGGAAATTCCTAGATGGGGACGCGAGATTTTAGGCAAGGACCACAGAAAGCTTCTCTTAAGTGGGTGTTTTAAAGCTGGTGATGCAGTTGTGTTCAGTCCCTTTTCTACTCATCTTCTTCAAAGCTGGCCTCCAAGCCAGGTGGCTAGATCACAAAAACCAAGCTGTATATCCATTCCCGTCAGCTGCCCACCAGCAGCTGCCTTCCTTATCTATTTGTTCCTTTTCTGGCATGGTGGTGGTGAAAAATGTGGTCAAGTTGCAGCCAGTTTATGGTGACCCTGTAGGGCAGTGGTCCCCAACCTGCGGGCCGTGGCCCGGTGCCGGGCCGCGAAGGCCTTGGTGCCGGGCTGCAGCTCCCTCTCCCCCCCGCAGTAAAAAACTTCCCAGGCCGCACGCTTGCGGCCCGGGAAGCTTCTTACCGCAGGAGGGGGGGAGAGGGAATCAGGGCAGCGCCTGCGCATTGCGCACATGCGCAATTCACGGCCGAAATCACGCATGCGTGGCACTTTTGCACATGCGCACATGCGCGGAAGTGCCGCACATGCGCGAGTTCGAGCACGCATGGTGCATGCGCTATGCGCAGCCCAGTCGTTCATGCGCAATGCATGGGCGGGCAGTTGCCCTGCCAGTTCCCAGCCTCAAAAAGGTTGGGGACCACTGCTGTAGGGCTTTCAAGACAGGAGATGTTGACATACCTAGAGATAGGAGATCCCTCCTTCTCTATGCAGTATCAGCAGCAAGACTGGTGTATGCAGCTAAATGGAGAAGTTCAGAAACCGCTACCATAGAAGACTGGCTGAAGAAGATGTTGAGCCTTGCGGACTCAGCTAGATGAATGGCACTACTAATGGACAATAACCTGGAGAAATATTATGAACAGTGGTCACCTTTTGGGAACTACATGAAGAAAATCTTTGCGGACTCTGCAAAATTTTACAAAACATAAAGAAAGCGAAGCAGCAGATAATTCTAATTAAAAAAGAGAGAGAAGAGATGTTGAGAGGTGGTTTGCCTTTGACCGCTTCTGCCTCATGTCCGTGTATTTCCTTTAGTGGTCTCAGGGCTGAGCTTGCTCAGTTTCCAAGGTCTGACAAGGGCAGTCAGGGCCTCATCCACAGTCACGATGCCTTTCTGCCATTCCAGCAACCGGCAACCTGAGCTACACTCTCTCTCTCATGACAGAGGCTCCATTTGGCTTGGCCTGCAAACTGCCGGTGGATTCCCATAAGGTTCTCAGGGCACGGGGTTGAGAGGTCGCCATCCTTCCAGTTTCACATGCTGATCTGTGAATCTGGCTTATCTGGAGTGGACAGCATAGACAGACGTTCAGTGGTGCAGATGGTTTGCTTTGCAAACGGTCCGCAGGTTGCCGTCAGCACCGTCAAATGTTCAACACCCTCGTTGTTTGTACTCTAATTTGTTGCTTTCTTGAGCGGGCAAAGAAGTTGACAGTGTGCACGCATCGTCTCATGCTGCTTCCCTGTGGCTTGGCTCCATCTGTTGCTGTCACCTCCCCTACCGTCTGCATTGGGCTGCGTTCTTTAGATGCATAAAACATTTATATTTTACAGCAAGCGGCTTACGGATAAGAGGTATCTCCTTGAGTTTGTCCTGATGGACACTCATAGCTGAAGTCTTTGGATCTGGGATCTTTGGTTGAGGCATGTTCCCACAACACTATTCCTTCTCCAAGCCATTTTTTAGCCTAAGAGACAGAGAATGGTGGTGGGAAGTTCCACCAAGCCACAGCCAATGAGACATTCACAGGTGATTGGCCATTGCCTGCCTCTGCGTATTGATCCTTGATGGTCTCCCACCTAAGTCCTTTCCAGGGCCAACTCTGCTTAGCTTCTGAGATCTTATGAGATCTGGACAGCCTGGGCCATCCAGGTCAGGATGAATATATATATATACTGCTTTCTCAAAGTGCACAAATTCATGAGTAAAGAAGCTGTATTTTTTTTTCTTGTTGGGTTCTTCACAGTAATGTTGGAGGTAGATTCAAGTCTGGTAGCATGTTAGAAGGCGTACAGATTTTGCAGGGTATAAACCTTCAAGAATCAAAGCTCCATTCAGATTAAGGGGACTTTGACTCTTGAAAACTCATAGATAGAAAATTGTGTTGGTTTCTAAGATGCTACTGGCCTTGAATCTAACTCTTCCTCTGCAGACCATCAATATTATTATTTATTAGATTTTATAAACCTTGCCTCCCTAATAGTCTCGGGCCGTGGACCTTCCTGAAACTAGCCAACACTGGAAGCTGAAATTAATCAAGGATTTAAGCGGCTGAAAAAGCCTTGGTCAGTTTACCCTTCTGCAGACTGGGCCAGGTTTCTTGGTGTACTGGTTTGGACTAGGGCAGTGGCAAGCCTTCAATGGCAGAGTTCTACATCTGGGTTACACAAATGAGAAGCATGCATACTGGATGGGAGAGTATGGGTAGCAGTCTGTGTGAACAAGATCTTGGGGTACTTGCAAACTGTAAGTTTGAGAAGACAGTGTGATGCAGCGGTAAAGAAGGCTAATGCAGTCTTAGGCTGTATCAACATCAAAATCACAAGATGTCATAGGCCCTCTGTATACTGCATTGGTCAGACCCCACCTGGAGAACTGTGTGCAGTCCTGGAAGTCTCACTCCAAAAAGGATGTGGACAAAATGGAAAGGCTTCAGAGGAGAGTGATGAGGATGATCAGGGGCCTGAGGGACCAAGCCCTGTGAGGAAAGGCTGATGGACTTGGGAATGTTCAGCCTGGAGAAGTGAAGGTTGGGAGGGGCCTTGATTGCTGTCTTTAACTTTTTGAAAGGTTGTCACTTAGAGGAAGGCACAGAAAGGTTCTTGCTGGCAGCAGAGGACAGGACCCGCAGTAATGAATTCAAACTACGTGTAGAATGGTACCAGTTAGATATCAGGAAAACGTTTTTCACAGTCAGAGTAGTTCAGTGGTGGAATCCCCTGCCTAAGGAGGTGATGAGCTCCCCCTCACTGGTGATCTTCAAGCAGCAGAGGGACAGATACTTATCAAGGATGCTTGATGCTGATTCTGCATGGAGCGCCGGGTTGGACTAGATGGTCCATATGGCCCCTTTCAACACTATTTTTCACAGTCAGAGTAGTTCAGCAGTGGAATGGGCTGCCTAAGGAGGTGGTGAGCTCCCAGAAGCATGCTGTTGTGAGGCTGGAGACAGGTGTAAGCGCAGTTGGCAGCTGTAGGCCCCACCAGAAGTCTGTTGTGGGGAGAGGAAAGGGAAGGCGAATGGAAGCCGCTTTGAGACTCCATCAGGGAGAGAAAAGCGGCATCTAAGAACCAACTCTTCTTCTTCTTCTTCTTCTTCTTCTTCTTCTTCTTCTTCTTCTTCTTCTTCTTCTTCTTCTTCTTCTTCTTCTTCTTCTACATTATGCAGGGGAGTGGCTGCACATTAGCACAGGAAGCCCCGCTCAGCAGCAATTTGATACCACTTAGGGTCTTGCACTGCCCATTGTCCTTTTGGAGATGTCAGCAGGTCTGTTCTGCTCAGGACATCAACAGCTCCTCTCAGTAGGAGGGAGAAATTAGGGGGAATATTACCTGGGCCCTGGCAACTGCCCAACCTCAGCACAAGCTGATGCGGGTCCCGGATAAAGATATTTCCAATCTGTTGAATTTTAAATGCTAAAAAATATTAATTTAAATACTAAAAAGGCATTAAGCTTCAGGGTGTGGGTTGCCTCCTGTTTGGTATTATCTCTTACAGTGAATGCACAGAATTTATTTCAATTGTTTTATGTTAATTAGAATTGTTTTATGACTTCTTTATTAAAGCGTTGCATTCTGTTTATAATTCAGATTTAGGGCTCCATTATGTTAATTGGAATAAATTATTTTAATTGAAGTGTGTTTTATGGAGGGGGGGGGAGTGTCTTTAGAATGAAGGCACCGAACCTTTTAGACTAGGGAAATGGAGTAACCTTCTGGTCTCTGCACTGAATCAAAGCCGCTTTGCTGAACATTAAATCCATGGTCAGTGAGACCAAGATGTACATCATACCTGTAGTCTACAGGAAGGATGTGTTCAGAGAAGCTCAGCTAGGGTGGTTTTGGGATTGGAATCCATGGAAAAGTTGAGACAGTTGGATATGCGTAGCTTTGAGAGGAGGGCCAGGGGTGATATGACAGCTGAGAGCCAGGTTTGACTCCTTACTCCTCCATGTGCAGCCAGCTGGGTGACCTTAGGATAGTCACAGTCCTGTTAGTGCTCTTCTCACAGAGCAGTTATCTCAGAGCTCTCTCAACCCCACCTACCTCACAGGGTGTCTGTTGTGGAAAGAGAAAAGGGAAGACACTTTGAGACTTCTGGTAGTCAAAAGCAGGGTATAAAAACCAACTATACTTCTTTCATTTATTTATTTTTCATTTCGTGACCGCACGCTCCCTGCAAGCGGGCTCATCGTGGCTCTCAACAATATTAACTTTAAAAACCAGCACTCAGTAAAATGCAAACAAAAATACTTTTAACATTATCAGTTTTAAAAAATGCTCCATTTCCCACTGTTTCAGATCACCATTGTCTTGCTGGCGATTTTACAGCCACATTGATGGCAATGGATGGGCAGGGGGGTGGAAAAGAGACTCAGCTAGGGGAAGAGAAAAATGGAGAAAGGCCCGATGTAAATGTGATCCAAATCACCCTGGCCTCAACCACAGGCCTGGTGGAAGAGCATCATTTTACAGGCCCTGTGGAGTCTTGGCAAGACTATCCTGGCTCTTGTTGAGGCAAGCCAGATCTCTCTGGGGCCAGGGAACCCAGCAGTTTATTATTTCCTGAACACATTATTCAGGGAACATACTAGGAGAGGTGGTCCCTCAGATACCCAGGGCCCAGTACCTTGAACTGGAATTGATCTGGAATTGAGCCAGTGTGGTGGAGTGGCTAAGAGTAGCGGCTTCTAATCTGGCAAGATGGGTTTGATTCCCCGCTACTCTACATGCAGCCAGTTGGGTGAACTTGGGCTCATCACAGCCCTGATAGCTGTTCTCACAGACAGCTGTTCCCACAGAGCAGTAATATCAGGGCTCTCTCAGCTGCACCGCAATGGGTGCCAGATGTGGGGAGAGGAAGGGAGGGAGACAGTCAGCCGATTTGAGACTCGTTCAGGTAGAGAAAAGCAGCATATAAGAACCAACTCTTCTTCTTCTGCAGTAATATCAGGGCTGTCTCAGCCTTACCCACCTCACAGGGTGTCTGTTGTGGGGAGAGGAAAGGGAAGGAGATTGTAAGCCGCTTTGAGACTCCTTTGGGTAGAGAAAGGAAGCATATAAGAACCAACTCTTTTTCTTCAGTAATATCAAGGCTCTCTCAGCCTCATCTCCCTCACAGGGTGCCTGTTGTGGGGAGAGGAAGGGAAGGTGATTGTAAGGCGTTTTGAGACTCCTTCTGGTACAGAAAGGTGGGTTCTAAAAAAGAACTCTCCTTCTCCTTCAGTAGCCGTTGGAGGTCAGGCCAAACATGGGCCCTCCAAGGGGTCTTCGTGAGGACCCTTATGTATGGAATACATGGAGAAGGCCCTTTAGCCTTATGACCTGCACTAGTCCCAGGATATACCATTTCCCATGTGCAATGTGTAAATTGGCTCTCTTAGACCAAGCTCCTCAAAAACGGGTGTTTCGGCTTTGCTTATCACCCAGTTATATAAACTCCCCGCCTAAAAGAAATAAAACACTCTTTTCTGCTACTCTCTTTTCATTTCGGCTTTCTTTGGAGAAAGGGGAGGTGGAGAGACTGCCACCCAAAATAAGCACTGGCACAGAATCTAAGGTAGTAAAATAATATGGAGAGAGCTCAGCTCTTCCCAGGAGTATCTTTGCTCTGGCTTTAATAAATTGTTTCGATCGACAGCTGTGGCTCTGTTGGACTCAGGAGGCTTCCACGTCAGATCCGATTCTTTGATGTGCTTTGGAAGGATTCATCTGCAAAAGGCCTTGTTACCTGAAAACGTTAATTTTACACAGCGCAGCAGGATGAAGGGGGAGGATTATTTTTTTTTTGTTATATTGATTTAATGTTCAGCGAAGGGAGCTCTCTCTGTTTGCTGGCAAACCGGGTGCTCTGAATTATTGTGATGATATTTGCCCATATGTTACAAGGGAGAAAACACACACACACACAGGCTTTTAAATAATTAGTTTCTTGACATGGAAGGCACATGTAGAATAGGCTTCTGTCAGGCACTTTGCTGTTGAAAAGAAGTATTTAGGAATTGTCAGCCCCACAGAAATGGATTTTGATGGGAACGAAGACTGTTCAGACACGGTCTAACGGTGAGGCAAAGGGCCATCGAATTGGAGCTGAGAGCCAGTTTGGTGTAGTGGTTAAGAGCTGTGGACTCTGATCTGGAGAACCGGGGCCCATTCCGTACACAATAGATAATGCACTTTCAATGAACTTTAGATGCAGATTTTCCTGTTCTCCACAGGAAAATCCAGCTGCCAAAGCACATTATCCTATCTGTGCGGAATGGGCCCAGGTTTGATTCCCTGCTCCTCCTCTGAATACAGCCAGTTGACTGACCTTGGGCCAGTCCCTCACTAGGTGTTTGTTGTGGGAAGAGGAAAGGAAGGTATTTGTAAGCCACTGTGAGATTCCTTTGGGAGGTAAAAAGCAGGTTATAAACCAATTCTCCTTCTTATGCTAACCCTGTAGGGTTTTATAATGAACCTGTAGGTTTTTCAAGGCAAAAGATGTTCAGAGGGGGTTTACTATTGCCTGCCTGGATATCCTTGGTGGTCTCCCATCTAAGCTCTAGGTGGGCCTGACTGGGCTTAACTACCACTGTCTGACAAGGTCAGGATACTCTGTACTCTTTAGGTCATCTCCCCCCCCCCCCCAACAAATAGTCCTGATCTAAATCAAAATACACTTTAGGGGAAAGAATTCAAGCATTCACAGACCTCTTCTTGAGAAAAAGACTCAGGTCTCAGAAAGGCAGAAGTGTTGGTCTGGAAACACCTTGACAGCCAACCCAAAAGATAAATGTGCTGTAATTCTTTACTGCCCTGACTGCACACAATAGATAATGCACTTTCAATACACTTTAGAAGTAGATTTTCTTGTTCTGCACAGGAAAATCCAGCTGCCAAAGCACATTGAAAGTGCATTATCCTATGATTGCGGAATGGCCCCTGGAAGGCCCGTATCAGCCTGATCTCATCAGATCTCAGAAGCTAAGCAGGATCGGCCTGGCTAGGACTCAGCTGAGTACCACCAAGGAAGTCCATGGCTATGATGCAGAAGATGCCAATGGAATGGAAGATGCCAATGCCCATTAGTTTGGTGCCTTGAAGACCCTATGGGGTTGCCATAAGTTGTCTCTGACTTGATACCCCCACACAGCTTTTAAAAATGAATTTTCAAATGCAGCAAGGAAATACATTATTTACATGATCTTGATAGTGACTTTTCAGACAACTGGCTCTCCAAATGACTCTGGTTAGTCAAGAAAGATAGGTCTTGTCTCAGGCTTGTTAAATCAGAAGCTATAGCATACAAGGAAAGGACAAGGAAAGCAGACACCAGAAGAGAAGGATGAATTGGAGGATATGCTGCATGAGACCAGTGGTCCATCTCATACAGGAATGGCCAAACTGTACACTTTATTTGCAGTCATTTAGACCCAACTGTAGCTCTCCAGATGTCCATGGACTACAGTTCCCATGCCAATATGGTCAATTTGCAGGGGCTCATGGGGATTGTAATCCATAGACAATTGGAGAGCCACAGTATGGCCACCCCGATCTAAAATCCTACCTGTTGTTATGGACGACCCACTAACAGAGCATACAGGCCAAGTCCTCTCTTAGGTAGCCTCCTAATTCAGAAGTCCAGATGGATGGGGACCTTTGCAGGGATCATGAACTCTCTGAGAAGGCCCATGGAAGGTAATGGGGTGAAGTGACATGGTCCAGTGGAAGTTCTGCAGCCAAAACAACCTTCTTCCAACTTAAGTGTCTCTTCCAATGGCAGAAGGATTCTAATCTTTCAGGCCAATATCACTGAGTAGTAACGGGGGAATAGTCACAAATACTCAAAAGTGGCCATTTTGGTTTAACTTTGCTGGTCTCTGTTTGAATACAGACTTTAAAACAGAATTCACGTGCTTTAGGTTACTGGCATCCCTTGACTGTTTTGGCAGGCATCAGGTATGGAATCTCATGTATTGTCAGATAATAAAAAACTATTGAGTGACAATTATCCAGCACTGTTCACTATTAGCTACAAAGAATTACCCCACATTGTCAGGTTTCAAATATCTGTCTGCCTCAAATGATTGGTGAACATTTGGCAGCAGTTCAAATATATAGAATAAGGATGGTATTGACTTTTTCAGCTCTGCTGTTTTGTCCCGTGAAATCATTGTTTTGCTTTTGCTTTCCTTTTGTGGGAATCAGACTTGTAATTCTGTATTTAAATTTTGTGAGTTTCCCCTCCCTCCCCATGTTTCTGGCACTGATTCCCTCACCCCAAGCAATGCATTTGTTTTTCAGTGTTATATATATGATATTAAATCAGTGTCTTACTTTTCATGATGCACTGTATAAATGTCATGCATTGTGCACATAAAAAACCACCCACCACATGTATATGACACCAACAAATCTGAAAAACCAACATTAAATTGTGGAGAATGTAAACCTTTGAAAAATACATGGGAGAGCCTTGTTAAAAACCAAGTTAGGTAGGGAACAATGGCTTTGAGCCTCCTTCGGGTAGGGAAAAGCGGCATATAAGAACCAATTCTTCTTCTTCTTCTTCTTCTTCTTCTTCTTCTTCTTCTTCTTCTTCTTCTTCTTCTTCTTACCCTTCAAGCAAAGACTGCCTTGAAGAACAGTCAACATCCCAACAAAGGAGATGAAAGTGTGGAGGGAACTACTTGCTGTGGATTGTGCAGGGCTATGCATAATCAGACATTGGCTGGCAGTTTATTTTTGAGTTCAAGGTGCTGGTTATGACCTTTCAAGGGCTACTAGTTCAAATGTCTACTGGTCATGATGAATATCTACTCTTTCCAATACTAGAGGCAGTTTGCCTTTTTATATGAGCAGATGATGGAGAGTATGGGCAGAAAGATCCTGTTACTGTGGTCCTTTCTGTGGGCTACCTAGAGGCAGCTAGTTGGCCAATGTGTAAACATCTGGAAGAAGTTCCTCAGTGGAACAGGCTTCCTCAGGAGGTGGTGGGCTCTCCATCTTTGGAGATTTTTAAACAGAGGCTGGAGAGCCATCTGACGGAGAGGCTGATTCTGTGAAGGTTCAAGGGGATGGCAGGTGACAGTGGATGAGCGATTGGGATGTGAGTGTCCTGCATAGTGCAGGGGGTTGGACTAGATGACCAAGGATCTCCCTTCCAGCTCTATGATTCTATGATTCTAGAATGTGGTACTAGATGAGCCTTTGGTCTGCTCTAGCAGGACTGCTCCAGTAGGACTCTTCTTATGTTCTTACCTTTAAAGTTTCTCATGGCCTGGACCCAAACTGGACAATCAACACCAGGTTGGGAAATCCCTGAAGATTTGGGAGTAGAGCTGGGGAAGTGCAGGGTTTGAGAGAGCTCAGCAGAGCATAATGCTATTAAATTTACCCTTCAAAGTATTCGTTTTCTTTAGGGGAACAGCTGGGTGATCTTGGGCCTGTCACTGTTAGTGCCGTTCTCATATAGCAATCCTGCCAGAGCTCTGTCAGCCTCACCTCCCTCACAGGTGCCTGTTGTGGGGTGAGAAGAGAAGGCAATTGTAAGTTGCTTTGAGACTCCTTCGGGTAGGGAAAAGCAGGGTATAAAAACAACAACACTTATCTTCTTTTGCTTGAAGACTGCCAGTGACAGGGAGCTCACCACCTCTTTAGGCAGCTGATTCCACAGCTGAACTTCTTGTGAAATCCCCCACTCACCCCATATCAAGCCGGTATCATTCTACATGTAGGTTAAACCCATTACTGTGGATCCTCTCCTCTGCTGACAAAAGGAACTGCTCCCTGCCTTCCTCTGAGTGACCACCTTTCATTTACTTCAAGAGAACCATCATGGCCCCTCTCCATTTCCTCTTCTCTAGGCTGACCATTCCTGGAATCAACAAGGGGTATTGCTTTTTGGTGTTTGCTCCCACCTTATTAGGTTTCGAGCCCTGGGTTGGGAGATATCTTGTATTTGTGTGTGCATGGGAGCCTGAGGCTTTGAAGAGGAGAGGGACATCAGTGGGGTATAATGCCATACAGCCAACCTTCCACAGTGGCCACTTTCTCCAGGTGAAAGTTGCCCAGGGATCAGTTGTATCCAAGGTGAACTTCATCCACCAACTGGAGGAAAATGGGAACTTTTAGAGAGTGGTCCATTATTCACCCAGTCTTTTAATGGAGCATAGGTTGCAGATATTGGATTGCATGCCATGAGTCTTTCTTAGTTTTTTGGAGGAGGTGGGAATTGGGGCTTTATTGTTATCTGGTGTTTTCATTCTGTATTGTAAGGTGCTTTAACCCATGGAGAAAGAGGAATATAAATGTTTTAATAGATAATAGACGACTCAGGACAGAGTAGATCCAGGAAAAAAACACCCAAACATGTGGAGGCTGTTAGTGCAGAAATCTGTGTGGTTTGTACATGCTCAGGGGTACTTTGTTGCTTCTTCATACACATGAGCCTGTTACAAATTTTCCAGCATTAGAAAGAGCTTCCAAGGGAACGTGGACCCAATAGAGAACTTCTAGCAATTCTTTGATACTCTTTTCCTAGGACTATTTGTATGAAACCTCCTCCCTCTTCTGTCTGTTAACACCTGGGCCTCCTAATTGTTCCAAATTCAGAACTTAATTGCCCGTTGAATATTTTCTGCACTGTTAAGATGTTAATTGTACCAAAATCCTAGGCATAAAAGGAACCCAACGTATTTTACAACCTGCCAAACACTGATTAAAAAAAAATCCCCACACATTTGTTACTATTAAAATAAAACTTTTGTTTTCCCATTTTTTTTAGACAAGACTATTCTTTCTCAAGTGGCCCGTTCATTCTTGCTCTTTCTTCTAAGAGTCTCAGAGTACCTTAAGGAGTCCTTTCAAAGCCATAACTAAGGAAGTAATTAATAATTATGGGGAGGGGACATAGCTACGTTTGCCAAACTCCAAGTGGTGGTTGGAGGTCTCCTCAGATTACAACTGATCTGTGGCAGAGATAGAATCATAGAATCATAGAATCATAGAATCATAGAATCATAGAATCATAGAGTTGGAAGGGGCCATCCAGGCCATCTAGTCCAACCCCCTGCTCAACGCAGGATCAGCCCAAAGCATCCTAAAGCATCCAAGAAAAGTGTGTATCCAACCTTTGCTTGAAGACGGCCAGTGAGGGGGAGTTCACCACCTCCTTAGGCAGCCTATTCCACTGCTGAACTACTCTGACTGTGAAATTTTTTTTCCTGATATCTAGCCTAAATCGTTGTACTTGAAGTTTAAACCCATTACTGCGTGTCCTCTCCTCTGCAGCCAGCAGAAACAGCATCCTGCCCTCCTCCAAGTGACAACCTT
This sequence comes from Paroedura picta, assembly GCF_049243985.1. Lineage (NCBI taxonomy): Eukaryota > Metazoa > Chordata > Lepidosauria > Squamata > Gekkonidae > Paroedura > Paroedura picta. Next base: position 14,409,504 of record NC_135375.1, read on the forward strand.
TCAAATACTTAAAGTGGGCTATCAGTTCATCTGAAGAAAATGGCTGCATCAGAAGGCATGCTTGGACATTGGGGGTGGATCCTAAGGAGGGTGGTGTTGGGAATGGGAAGGTGTATACTCTAAGGCAGGGGTGGCCAGGCTGTGGCTCTCCAGATGTCCATGGTCTGCAATTCCCATGAGCCCCTGCCAGCACATGGAAAGTATGTTATTCGGTGTGTGTGTGAAAGCACCCTTTGGGTCAGACTACCTTTGGATATCTACGATCAGATCCTCTCTACATTTCTGAAATGCTAATGGGAGCAATATAGCTGTCTGATCTGGACTGTAATGACATTTGATTTGAACCAGGTGCAAAATGGCAAACTGATCTCTACATAACTTGCAGGAAACCATCCAGATCTCACACTGATTTCCTAATGTAGCTGATGGTACATTAATACATCCACGCTGCAGGAAAGATGTGTTCATTCCTCAGATCAGTGATCCCCAGCCCAGGCACTCGCTTTTCTTCCATGCCCCAAACTACAGAGCCAGTTGCAGTCTCATTGGGACAGGAAATCTCCATGACAGTCCTGGAGGCGTCACCTTAGTTCTGAAAACACTCATTCAGAAATGGCTACCTCCCTCATGGGAGGTTGCTTATACTGGAGCCAGTTTGGTGTAGTGGTTAGGAGTGCGGACTTCTAATCTGCGCTCCCTCACATGCAGCCAGCTGGGTGACCTTGGGCTCACCACGGCACTGATAAAACTGTTCTGACCAGGCATGAATCTCAGGGCTCTCTGAGCCTTACCTACCTCACAGGGTGTCTGTTGTGGGGAGAGGAATGGGAAGGCGACTGTAAGCCGCTTTGAGCCTCCTTTGGGTAGGAAAAAGCGGCATATAAGAACCAACTCTTCTTCTTCTTCTTCTTCTTCTTCTTCTTCTTCTTCTTCTTCTTCTTCTTCTTCTTCTTCTTCTTCTTCTTCTTCTTCTTCTTCTTCTTCTTCTTCTTCTTCTTCTTCTTCTGGAATTGCATGATATTTTGTCACTGACTCCAGCCATTTTGTGGGTAGAGGCAGCTTGGTGTAGTGGTTAAGGAGGAGCAGCTTCTAATCTGGAGAGAGACAGGTTTGATTCCCTGCTCCTCCTCCAGATGCAAACAGCTGGCTGACCTTGGGTTAGTCACAGGGGTGTGTGGCTAAAGATGTCGTCCTGAGGGGATTGCAGTGCAATCACTGGAGCCTGACAGGGGCCAATTGTGGAAGCAATTGGCAGAAATGAGGAGGGGTACGCAAACCCCACCTCACCTTTCTACCCAGGAAGTCCTAGTGAACTATTGGGGCCGTCTCCAATCCTTTAGGGAGTTTATCTCCCCGGATTACAGGCTGTCAGCGTTTCAGGTCAAGAGGACGACTGCCATATTCTATCTTGGACTATTTTTCTCTCTTTCTCTCTCAAAAGAAACTGCTTTAACCCTCCTCTACAATTTATTTACTGCAAGTGAACGCGGTGGAATGCGTGGAGGACAGCATCTGGCAGCCTCAACAATAGTCACAGTCCTGATAGGGCTGTTTTTTCAAAGGGCTATTTTTTCAAAGCAGTCCTGTCAGAGCTCTCTCGGCCCTACCTCCCTTACAGGATGTCTGTGGTGGGGAGAGGAAGGGAAGGTGATTGTAAGCCACTTTGAGATTTCTTTGGATAGTAAAACCCTTTTTTACCCCTCTTCTTTTTCATCCCCTGACCATAGCAGCCAGGTTGTGTTCATGCTAATTCAGTGTTCTCAAAATTCCCCCAATGTCTGCTGGCTCAATACCTGAAGATCCCCTACCTTAAATGGGACACTAAGACAGCAAGAAGATGCATTAAAGTTGCTAGTCTCCTGTTGGTGTTGGCAACTGGAGATCTCCTGCTGTTAAGGTGGATCTCCAGACAACGAAAATCAGTTCCCATGGAGAAAATGGTTGCTATGGAGAATGGACTGAATGACATTATGCAAAGTTGAGGTCCCTCCCATCTGCAAACTCTGCCCTTCTCAGGTTATGCCTCCAAAATCTCCAGGTGGTTCCCAATTTAGAGCTGGCAGCCCTAGCACGCATGCCCCCAAAAACGTGGCTGTGAATTTCTCTGATTTTGCATCCTTCAAGTCTGGCTGACAGAGGATAAAATTCCCTGTCTGCTTTGCGTTTCCTGAAGTCTCTTCCATTTCTTTATGCCTCAGCACAAATGCTTTATACTCCTACAACAAGGCCTGCTGGGGTTCAGATCACTCGCTGTCCATCCTGTAATCCGGCTGATCCATTTTGATGTCCTGTCCAAATTACCTCTATAGCCATTTCCCAGTGTCTCCCATGTTGTCGCTGCTTTCTCTATTATTGAGCGAAGAGCAACAGATTTCAGTCTAATTAATGGGCACTGCTGACTTCTAGTTCTAGTAAAGACTGGACAAATAGTGTTCATTTCCTTCTTTACTTGTTCCTGAGCTCTCCTGGGCGATGTGCTTTCCATCCTACATCCTTCCAGTGATCCATTGTGAATTTCTGCGATCTCCATCTCCCTGGATGGGAACACGACACCTGATTGGACATGTATTTTATACATGTTTTGAATGCATTTGAGGTGTACTGTAGCCCTTAATTCAACAGTATTTCCATAAGCTTAACATAAATACTAAATACCTGTCTCAGTGTGCAACCAGCTAGTTCAAGAGCAGCGACTTCTAATCTGCCGAGCTGGGCTTGATTCCCCGTTCCTCCCCTATATACAGCCAGCTGGTTGAACTTGAGCTTACCACAGCACTGATAAAGCTGTTCTGACCAAGCAGTAATATCTGGGCTCTCTCAGCCTCACCTCCCTCACAGGGTGCATGTTCTTGGGAGAGAAAGGGAAGGTGCCTGAAAGCCACTTTGAGACTCCTTCAGGTAGAGAACAGCGCCATCTAAGAACCAACTCTTCTTCTTCTTCAGTAATATCAGGGCTCTCTCAGCCTCACCTCCCTCACAGGGTGTCTGTTGTAGGGAGAGGAAAGGGAAGGAGAATGTAAGCCACTTTGAGACTCCTTCGGGTAGAGAAAAAGCAGCATCTTAAAAACAACTCTTATGTGTATTCTTTTTGTGCTCCTGAAACTCCGGGTTTTACCAATGAAAGCTGGGCAGAAGCCATGGAATAACCGGATGTGAACTGCATATTCTGAGGAGACTTCTTGTGGGGACAGTTGAGAAGCAATTCTGGTCTATTGCCTTTTTTCTGAAACCAGTATCCACAAGGTCGGAATGCAGAACTATTATTATTATTAATTTTTTATACCGCCCTCCCAATTTGGCTCAGGGCAGTGACCTATCAGACAAATTTGTCCGATATGTGCCAGATGCCAGATGGCCCAGGGAGTTTAAAAGAGCTCTCCTCTGATGTCCATCCTTGTTTTTCATGATGGTGCACATACATGGGCTGTGATATCTCATTAACGCTGGCAGCAGGTGTAAAGCCCAGGTGCAGTTTCATAAATATATTAAACGTGAGATGTGAGAATTATATTAAATGTGAGCTTTCATAAATATGGGGGAATTGCAGAAATATTGTACCCGCTCATTCCCTGTGGCAGTTTGTAAGGAAATGCATAACGGGACCCAATTCAAATCATGACTGCTGCGAAGGAGAAAGAGGAATCCCTGGCTTCCCCCTTGTGTTGTTATTGGCAGGTGAAACAATCCAGGGGCTACCACGTAGGCAGGGCGGCATTGTTTTCAATTGCAAGCTCACAATTCAGCACATGTGCTGGTTCACAAAAGAGTAAACAATCAGCCCCCCCCCCCAGCTTACAGACTGTTTCAGCCACCAAAAACAGCATAAGGGAAGGCAGGAATTCTCTCCTTCTGCTACGCAGCAGTCCTGAGCTAGCAGCTATTTTTTTCAATCTTTTGACTGCAGAGGAACTCCTGAAATATTTTTTCAGGCTTTGGGGAACCCTGGAAGTGGTGTCATGCCCCTTCAAAAAAAAAATGGGCATAGAAGTAAAATGAGGGAGCCAGCCCATTTACTGTTTCAATTGTGGGGAGAGAGACTAGGATGTAAGCTGATTCTGTACTTACTTTGTTTATTCCATTCTGGATCCTGCTGAATCCAGATCGATTTGAACTCGGGTCTTCCTCTCCCCCAACCCCCCCCCCCATTGAAACAGAAAAGTGTTCTGCACATGGTTAGGGAAGCTCAGAAGGGGAGGGGGAAGCCAAGCTCAGCAGGAGTCTCTTTCTTTCTTTTCTTGAACAGGGGGGAGGGGATTGGAGACAGCAGAAGAGGGATAAAAAAAAACAAGAGGCAAATCTCTACTGAGAGAAGTTTAGGCTTCTGGAGCTTCTGCTGAGAAAAGCTAGGGCTTCCCCTTTAAAGAAACCAGGAACTGACACCATGGCCAATCAGGGCTTCTCTACCATGGAGTTCAGGAACAAATTCTAAACAGACAGAACTCCGCATGCTTTCTCATGCTTTCTCAGTCTGATACTTCAAATATTAAGGGTTATATCCACTCTAGGATATTGCAGGATAAAGGTAGGGTCACTCCGGATTAATTATGTTTGTTGCAGAGGGAAAATTTAAATCGGACAAAATCAAAATGGAAATGGCATTCAGTGGAAATGGCAGGGACTGAATCGACCTGAGATTGGAATAAAAGGTCCATGCAGACTACACTGTAGAGCAAAAGGGGAAGAGGCTCCAGTGATGTCAGCAGCCATCTGAACTCTGGCAAAGGCCTCATAACCCCTGGGGAGCTGTTGCATGACTCCAAGTTTCCCCCGGACCCGGGATAGGAATCCCTGGTAGAGCTTCAAGTCCCCCCCCCCCCCCAACTAACTCATGCATTCACTCTGCCATTCTAAGCAGTATTATACCCTTCCATGGATTTAGAAGGGTGTACCTCTGCTTAGAATGGCACTGATCATATTAGGTATTTTGATGCTGATAATGGTTATGTAGTAGTAAGATGAAGAGCCTTTTCTCTTTTCCCCCCGCACATATCTAGGGGCAAAATGGTACTAGGAAAGGTCACTGGGACAGGGTTTTGCTCCTGGAAGACTAAGATCAACAACATATCTGATAGCTACCCTCTAAACAAAAACTGTTGTTTCCATCAATGTGTGCACCACTCATGGCCATGCTCTGTATATCTGCTTGTTTGGAAGTCAAAAATGCAGCTTCTCTCAAAGCAATCAAAGCACATTCAACGAGCAAACATGGAAGGAAAGTGGGTATACAGTGAAAAGCCTGCCTGATTGAACTGAGTGTGGTTCAAACATCTGCCTGTTCCATCTGGAGAGCTTTGCCTTGGATGGACCAGAAAGGTCAAATCTTGCTCCGCTGGAAGGAGACAAAGATCCAGTTCCCTTAGAAAGTAAATCAGTAACCCCGAGAGGAGAGCGTTCTGTATTAGGGATGCCAGTCACCCAGCTTTACAGCACATCTTCAGATTAGAGAGATCAGTTCTCTGGGGGATAATGGCTTCTTTGGAAGGTGGACTCCATAGCATTATACTCCACTGAGGTCCCTCCCCATCCCAAATTCCACCAACCTCTGGCTCCACCCCCAAAATCTCCAGCTATTTCCCAGCCCAGAATTAGCAACCCTATTTTGTTTTAGAGTAAGGTGACCAGATTATCCCACTTTTGAAGGGACATCTGGGGGCACCTGGCAAATTATACTTATGTTGAAATTTAAAAAATATATATTACAATACTATTTTTGTGTTCTATGCATTCTATGAAATTTTTTGTTGCTCCATATAGACCAAATTTTTAATCAAGACCCCCCCCCCCCCAGTCAATGGTGCCCCATTTTACCAATGTTGAAATCTGGTCACCTTATTTTAGAGGAAAATGTGGCCATGCCTTTTGAAGTGCTGAAATGCTGCCAGCAGCCAAGGGTTGGACCATAATGTGTGGTAGCCAGCTCCGGGTTTGGAAATACCTGGGATGTGTGCATACCAGGAGCAGGGCCTTCTACCACAACCTGCTTCCTTTAGGTACATTCACTATACGCTCTGTGACTGTCAGAAAGAGTTGCAGTTTTGCTCTGTAAACTGACCCTCTCATGCATGGTCAGCTTCCATAATGAAGTTGGCATCTTCTGGCAGGAAGAAAGAGCTTCACAGTTGCGAAGCTAAACACGCTCAGATCTAGCTGGAGCGTAGCCTACAAAATGTGAAGACAGATGCAGTATTAAAGGGCAGCAGAACATCTCTGTTTTCCCCCCAAATGGAATAGATTTGTTTTCCCCAAGAGTTCAGCAACAGATAAACTCCCCCTCCCGCAACCTTGATTAAAGGGCCAGAGGGACTTGGCAGGCTGCAAGTTGGTCTTCCCAGTCTGTGCATTTGGAATGGATTTTGTTTGCCAGAGTTGCATCAAACTCAGCAGACTGGGTCGTCCTTCCAGACGGGCCAGACTGGGGAAACAATGGCATTTGTATTCCAGATAGCTTAGTGCAGCATTCTGTGACCTTTCCAGACTTGGGACTAGACAGCAGAGTGGGACCCAGCTGTAAGCATGTCCCACTGGTCAAGTGACAGACAGGAAGACAGAGTTATGGCCTCATTGAATCAACTGCAGCTCAATGAGCAAAGCACCCAGAAAGGTGGTAAAATGAAAAAGGGTCCCGTTCTGCTGATGGGGACTGGAGATCCACGTCTGCCTGCTCCTGTTGACCACACCTCCCCCAGAACAGTAAAAGGAGAAATACAAAAAAGTGATGATGGCTGTAGCACACATTGCTTCTATGAAAAACCAGGCAGTTACATGTTGTAGCTCTACGAATCACCTGGAACTCTATGGTTTTACCACAGAGGTTCTGGTGATTCCTAGAGCTACCTGTGCCATTTCTGCTTTTCCCTCCGAGAAGTAAAGTGATGCTGCAGGCAGCATAAGCACGCCCCCAATCTCCACTTATAACACTCCTGATGGTTGCCAAGAACTGCTAGGAGACAAGCGCATTGAAGATGATCCAGAGTGTATGAGGACCAAGCTATGTGAGGAAAGGCTGAGGGGCTTGGGAATGTTCAGCCTGGAGAAGAGGAGGTTGAGAGGGGACATGATGGCTCTTTTTAAGTCTTTGAAAGGTTGTCAGAGCAGGGGTAGTCAACCTGTGGTCCTCCAGATGTCCATGCACTACAATTCCCATGAGCCCCTGCCAGCATTTTCTGGCAGGGGCTCATGGGAATTGTAGTCCATGGACATCTGGAGGACCACAGGTTGATTACCCCTGACTTAGAGGGCAAAGAGCAGTTTGTGTTGGTGACAGAGGAGAGGACCCGCAGTAATTGGTTTAAATTATGTGTAGATTGCTACTGGCTAGATATAAAGAAAAGATTTTTCAGTCAGAGTAGATCTGCGGCAGAACAGGCTGCCTAAGGAGGTGCCGAGCTCCCCCTCACTGGTAGTCTTCAGGTAGCGGCTGGATAGATACTTATCAAGAATGCTTTAGGCTGATCCTGCCTGGAACAGGGGATTAGACTAGATTGCTTGCAGGGCCCCTTCCATCTCTAGGATTCTAACTCTTTTCCACGGTGGAGTGATCTCACTTCGCCAACCTGCTGCTTTGCTCAGCTCGCATGCCAAGAGAGACATCCTTACCCTCTACGCATGCACATTAATTGCAGGCCCTCCAAAAAGAAAGGGGGGAAAACGACATTTCGCAACCTCGCACTCCATGACCTCCCTGAGGGTCCTGATCCACTGTCTTACAAAATGGCCAAATGACGGTGAAGAAGACCCTCTCCCCTCCAAAACGTGCAAACGGGAGAACTGTTGAATCAAATAACACCTTGTCGCCAAAATTCTGAATATGCTCCATGCTGTTCCTCCATATGGGAGAAATGAGCCATTTGGGTCTGATGGCAGAAAAAAATGTCCTTGGACATACACTTGAAACACATGGAGGGTTTGTTTTATGTATCCCTCCTCCCCTTTTCTCTGGTGTCTGGTACAGGTCCCTTTCTCTTTCCCTTTGTTGGCAATTTACGGGGAAACCAAGATGGTGAAAGGCCAGAAGGCCGTCGGAGACATCTGTGGGACGGGAACGCTGGCACGCAGCCATGGTTCTACAAAGTAGCTGCGGGTTTTAAAGTCTCCAGTGTTTTTTTCCCCCTTCCTTCCTCAGTCTCCAGGGAGCCCAACTTCAGTGCTCACCTTCCGCTGAAAGTTAGATGAAAATAACCAGTTTACCTTCCGCCGCGCTATTTATGCCCTTCACATCACAGGCGGTGATTTAAATGCTAAATTTATTGCCTCCAAAGTGCGTGGCTGAAGAGAGCGGGTTCGCTCTTGGCAGCCAGCCACACAGAAAATGTACCGGTCAGTTCCCAAGGATGTTTCTCCATTTATAACTTTATTACTCCCATCTTTAATTTCCCACTTAACAGAGAGCCTGCAAGAGCCGAGGCACAGGCAATCGGTTTGCTTATGAAGGCTGCAAATGGCGCGGCACCTCCGGAGTGCCCTCTGCTCACCGCAGGAAGCAGGGAGCCTGCGTTCTGCCGCAAAAGGAGAAATAAATGAGTATCTGGCCAAAATGGGTTCCTGCGAGCGAGGCTGAGCCCAAACCAAAGCACAGATTAGACACCTTTGTTGTTATTTTCATCAGGGATATCCAGGTTCTCCCCTTTTAGAGACAGGGCTGCCCGCTCTGGGATGGGAAATATCTGGAGACTTGGAGGGGAGGGGACTGGGAAGAGTGGGATTTGGGGAAGGGAGGGGAAGAATTTTGGTGGGATGTAATGCTATCCTGCCTACCTTCCTCCCCTACCTCTAGGGGAGATGATCACTGTTATCGGAGAACAGCTGTAATTCCAGGTACTCTAGCCACCCCATGGAGCTTGGATGCACCATTTAGAGACTCAGGGATTTTTATGCATGTTTCCTGCTTGGATGGTTCTAGTTGGTGCTTTTAAGATGAGGAATGGAAGTTTGAGTGAAATTTTTTTTTTCACAATCAGAGCAGTTCAGCACTGGAATTGGCTGCCTAAGGAGGTGGTAAGCTCCCCCTCACTGGTGGTCTTCAAACAGTGGTTAGACTTATCCTGGATGCTTGAGGCTGATCCTGCATTAAGCAGGGGATGGGACTAGATGGCCTGCATGGCCCCTTCCCGCTCTAGGATTCTATGAGTCTAGTTCAGCCATGGGATGGGCTGCCTAAGGCCTCACTGGCAGCCTTCAAGCCACAGCTGCACAGATACTTCTCCTGGATGCTTGAGGCTGATCCTGCATTGAGCACGGGGGGTTGGACTATATGGCCTGTATGTCCTCTTCTAACTGTATGAATGCCATAGATATCACCTTGAAAAGCCGCTATTTTTCTCTCAAGGAACTGTTCTCTGTCACCTGGAGATCACCTGTAATTCCAGGAAGTCTCCAGGCCCCACCTGGAGGTTGGTAACCCTGCTTTTGACTCTGCTGAGGTTAAATCCGGGAAGCCCACCTATTTATGTCCCATTCTCTCTCCTGGCAATGCACTGCCTTGGGGGATCCATGGCCATTAACCTCCTTTGCATATTTTATGAGCAGGGACCCACATGACGGTGTTTCAAAGTGGCTCTCTGATCTGAGCATTCCCAGAGAGGCAACAGCTGTGTTCACGTAGGCCTTGCAGCCCTCCTGGCATGAACTTTGCCCCTTCAAAAGCCAAAGGTGTCTCTCTGCCTGCCTGGGAACAAAAGATGTGCCTTGACTGACAGCCAGTTTCTGATGTCAGCGAGATTACAAGCCCTGACTTCTAAAGAAGAGGATAATTAGCTCTGCTCCAAAGAATCTATTCTTTTTTTCCACACTGGGTGACATTAATGGGAGTTACGTTGCAAAAGGTGCGTGCAGCAAGGGTCTGAATAAAGAAGGGGAGGAGCAGGAGGAGGGGGAGAACAGCGACAGGTGAAGGAAGAATGGGGGAGGCAAGCTGAGGACACAATTGAAAGGGAAGCATTTGGGGACAGTTGAAAGGTTCATACATATTTTGAGTTCTTTCAGTTAGGGTTGCCAGCCTCCCCCCCCCCCCCCCCGTGGAGGTGGGGGTCTCCCGCTTCCAGGCATTGACCTCTGCCACTGATTAGCTGGCCAGGACTTATCACAGAGAGGGAGGCCCTGATTTCATCAGCAGCAACATGGTCACATCACTTCTGGCAGGAAGTGACATCATCATGCTGTGACATCCAGGAGATGCTCTGGTATTTTGGCAAAACCTCTATGATAAAGGCTGTTTTTACCATAGAGTTTTTGTGCAACTTTCAGAGCATTGTCCCAGTGTCACAGAGTGATGGCATCACTTCCTATACACGTTGTTGGCGACATTGCTTGGGTCTCTTTCCCACTGCTGGTAAGCCCCCTATCCTTTGCTGTTTGCCAGGAGGGCTTGGTTCTATGAATGGCATAGAAACCACCTTTGAAAGTAGCCATTTTTCTCCTGAGGAACTGCTCTCCGTCACCTGGAGGTTACCTGTAATTTCAGGAAATCTCCAGGTCTGATTCTTTGAATGGCTGGCTCCCCCAGCTGGTAAATTTAGCACCTCTGGGGCAAAGCTAGGCTAGAACCTGGAGGTTGGCTACCCCCGGGTTGGAAATATTTCTGGAGGTTTGGAGGAGGGCCTTAAAATGGTACAATGCCTCAGAGTCCACCCTCTAAAGTAGTCATTTTTGCCAGCAGGGCAGATCATTGTAGTCTAGAGACAAGCAGCAATTGTAAAGACTACGGTAGGGTTTTGCAGGCTGAGGCTGGAGTGGAGTGGTGCCAGTGTGTCCTATCTGGGCTATGGGCTCCAGCCAGCCCTTACCAGCAACCATTTGTATTTTGGCATAGATTTCACCCACCAAAGCATCAATTTTTCTCCAGAGGATCTGAACTCTGTAGTCTGGAGACTGGTCATATAGGGTGGGGCCCTTCCCACTCCACCTGGAGGTTGGCAACCCTACCAGGCCTTTGTTCCACTTGGCGGAAGTAAGAAAGAGATGTGAAGTGGAATAAATTGCAAGCATGAGAGATGAAGGATGGCCAGTGCTGACGAATCTGTATATTCAAAGGCACCTGCGGTGTATAATTAAGCAGCAGACAAAAGAAAATGTACATGGTGATTTCTAACTCTGGAGTGATGAATGGGTTGTGTTGACTCACAGCCATCTATCGCCTGTTGCCTGATCGCGTTGATGCATTTATGGGTACTGTAAGAAGCCCGGGAAGGAGGATGCTGGCAAAATTGAGGAGAAAGCCCAAGAGGCCACTTCTGGATTTGTTATCTGTGAGGCTATAATATTCCATAGAAAAAGGAAGACCTGATAACACCAATGAAATGCATAATATCATTCTCCATTTCAGGCTCCCCAAATACTAGTGAGCCTCTATGATAGACTTTTTTCAATCTTCTTACTGTGAGGGACCCCTGGAAGTGGTGACATGGTCCTTCAGAAAAATGGGCACAGAAATAGGATGTGGGAGCCAGCCAATCAATCAATCAATCAATCAATCAATCATATCCTATTTCCGTTGTGGAGAAAAAGACTAGACCTGTTGAGTGACAGAGGAAATGAACTTCAGTGATGTCTAGTTGTGTCAGCAGCCATCTGGACTTCTGGGAAAGGCTGCGTAACCCCTGAAAGGAGTTTTAATCTGGTGAGCTGGGTTTGATTCTCTCCTCTTCCTCCACATGCAGCCAGCTGGGTGACTTTGGGCTCGCCACAGCATTGATAGAGCTGTTGTGACCAAGCAGGAATATTAGGGATCACTCAGCTTCACCTCCCTCAAAGGGTGTCTGTGGTGGGGAGAGGAAAGGGAAGGTGATTGGAAGCCACTTTGAGACTCCTTCAGGTAGAGAAAAGTGGTAAATAAGAACCAACTCCTCTTCTGTTCTGACTCAGCAGTAATATTAGGGCTCTCTCAGCCTCCCCTACCTCACAGGGTGTCTGTTGGGAGGAGAAGAAAGGGAAGGCTATTGTAAGCCACTTTGAGACTCCTTCGGGTAGAGAAAAGCGGCATATAAGAAACAACTCTTCTTCTTTGTGTAACCTCAGGGTTCACCAGAACCATGGTTGGGAATCCCAACCCTAGAGGGAAGGAGCTAAACAATACTATCACAGCAAGGGATAAGCAAAATATTTGTGTTGAATATGACAGTCAGCATTCCTAGAAGGTTTCCTATTGCTTCGTATGCTATCAAATTTCTCTCTCTGGAGCCCTAAAGGAATTAAAGATTCCTTCCCCCTCCTCCTTAAGGTTTTTTCCCCCTGCCTTCAGGCTTTTCAGAATGGAATTGGAGAGGCTTGGCTTGGCCAGGCTTAAATGAAGGGCTGCCAAGATATAAGCCCACAATTAGAGAACATATTGGGATCGATATGAAATCACAAAGCGCACCTTGCCTTGGTAACCTTTTCCAGATGCCTGGAAACAAGATTATGTTGGGTTTTTTATTTTTTATTAGAGAGGAGAATGGCTTCCAATTAATTTGAAACCAGCAAAAATATGTGTATGTGTGTGTGTTCCTCAGGCCTTGGAAGATGTTTTGGGATGGTTCAGATCATAGAATCATAGAGTTGGAAGGGACCTCCAGGATCATCTAGTCCACCCCCCTGTACAATGCAGGGACTCACAACTACCTGCTCACCCCAATTTCATGCCCAAGTGATCCCTCCACCTAAAATCTCCCGAATCCACTGTGGCCTGGAGGAAATTCACCTAACATACTATAGTGGTGATCATCAATTCCCTGGGCATGCAAGAAAGGGCCACAAGAGACAAACACTGGCACATCCCTTCCTGCCACCCACTCACAATCTGCGTAAGTTAATACATTTTTGTCCGATAACTACCCAGTCTTTGCTTACAAACTTCCAAAGGAGAACTCACCATCTCCCAAGGAAGCATGTTCCACTGAGGAAGTGCTCTCAATGTCAGGAACTTCTTCCAGATGTTAAAAATTATTTTGAATTAATTGCATCCCATCAGTTTTGGTCCAACCCTCTGGTGCGACAGAAAACAGCTCTACTTCATCTTCTATGACAGCCCTTCAAGTATTTGAAGATTGTTATCAGATCCCCTCAGTTGTCTCCTCTCCAGGCTAAACAGACCAAGCTCCCTCAACGTTTCTTCATATGTCTTTGTCTCCAAACTCCTCACCATCTTCATAGCCCTCCTCTGGACACACTCCAGTTCATCTTACTCAGTTGTGGTGCCCAAATCTGAACACAGTACTCCAAGTGAGGTCTAATCAGAGCAGAGTAAATTGGTAACATCACCTCGTGTGATCTGGACACTATGTTGTTGTTGTTAGTTGCAAAGTCATGTCCGACCCATCGCAACCCCCATGGACAATGATCCTCCAGGCCTTCCTGTCCTCTACCATTCCCCGGAGTCCATTTACTGGACACTATACTTCTATTAATACAGACACAAATTCCATCTGTCTTTTTAGCTACTGAGTCACACAGCTGACTCATGTTCAGTGTATGGTCTACTAAGATCCCCAGATCCTTTTCACACATGCTACTGCCAAGACAAGTCTCACCCATCCTATGATGATGCATTTGATTTTTCCAACCTAAATGCAGAACTTTACATATTTTACTATTAAAATTCATTTTAGCCCAGTTTTACAGCTTGTCAAGATCATCCAGTATTCTGATTCTGATGACACATCAATGTGGAAAGCATGTCTTTTATTTCATTTCAGCTCGGTAGCTATGTGGGTCTGTGCTCTGCTGTCGATGAGCTAGACTGCAGTCCAGGAGCACTTAAAGAACTTTATGATCGAGGGTCAAAATCTGGTCAAGATCCCTGACCCCAACAAAATAAAATTGGCCTCAACATGAGCTAGAGCATTTTTTGGGCCTAGTAAGGCCCGGTGGAACACCCTGCCTATTGAGATCCACAGGGCTCATTCCACACATGTTGGATAATGCACTTTCAATGTGCTTTCGCACCTGGGTTTTCCTCTGCAGAACAGGAAAATCTGCTTGTAAGATGCAATGAAAGTGTATTAGACACTGTGCGTAATGGGCCCAGGGCCCTGCAGGACCATGGACAGTTACTCAGGGCCTGTAAAATGGAATTGTTCTGCCAGGCGCCCTGAAATAACATCTGTAAATTTGCTGGCCTCCTTATCCATGTTCAGAACCTTTTCAGTTTACATCTTGGGGAACACAGGATCATGGCATCATAGAATCAGAATCATAGAACCATGGAGTTGGAAGCCAGGGTCATCTAGTCCAACCCCCTGCACAATGCAGGAACCAACAACTACCTGTCTACCCACAGTGACCCCAATTTCATGCCCTAGTTATCCCGCCAACAAAAATCTCCAGAATCCAGCAAAAAAAAAATCACCAACCATCCAATGTTAGCTCCCTTTCCTTTTGCTTTTCTTCTTATTTAAAGAATGCAGCCTTGAGAGATTAACTTTAAACCATTTAAACATCTGTGTTTAAAAATATCGGGATCTGCCCAGAGCCTACGGGGAAATACAGAATAGAAATCCAATAATAAATAAATAACATAAAGATCAAGACCGGCCAAATTTCCAGGGCTGAAAAATACATTTTGCATTACACATTTGCAACCTGATTCTATGCTTTGCAACACCTGTCCCACCTTCTGACTGGGATATAAGCTTGAGAGATCTGTGTTTGTCCTTATGTCTGATGAAGGGAGATTTGACTCTTGAAAGCTTCCACTCTGGAAATCTCGTGGGTCTTCAAGGTGATAACTGGACTTGAATCTTGCTGTTTGTTTTGGGTCACTTCTACTTTCCCATCTGTCATCAAACGACATAAGAAGAACCCAGCTGGATTAGACCGACGGTCTATCTGGTCCAGCATCCTGTCTCACACAATAGCCAACCAGTTCCTCTGTAGGGCCAACAACAGAGCAGAGAGGCCAAGACCTTCTCTTTATAAAAACATAAGAAGAACCCTGATGGATCAGATTGATGTTCCATTTGGTCCAGCAGCCTGTCTCACACAGCAGCCAAGCAGTTACCCTGGATGGCCAGCAACAGGTCACAGAGGCCAAGGTCTTCCCCTGATATTTCCTCCAGGCCGGTTGACTGCCTCTGAATATGGAGGTTCCCTTTAGTCACCAAGACTCATAGCTGTCCAGGCATTATAAAAGGTTCAAATGTTGACCAAACCTTGGTAACATCATCAAGAGTGCTATGAATATTCAACACGGTTCTAGTTAAAGCTTCCTAAGCTCTGGTTAGCCTGACCTCAGAAGCTAAGTAGGGTCAGCCTGGGGTAGTACTTGGATGGGAGACCACCAAGGATACTCAGGGTTTCTATGCCAAGGCAGGCAATGGCCGATCACCTCTGAACACCTCTGCCTTTGAAAACTATATGGAGTCACCATAAATTGGTTGTGATTTGATTGGAGGGGGGGGGAGAGAAAAACATTTTAAGGAAATAAGATGTAGACAAACTGGAGCATATCCAGAGTGGTGCTACAAAGATGGTGAGGGGTTTAGCAGCCAAGACATATGAAGAAAGGTTGGTGGAGCTTGGTCTGTTTAGCCTGGAGAGGAGATGACTGAGAGGGGATTTGATAACCATCTTCAAGTACTTAAAAGGCTGCCATATAGAGAATGACCCCCTTCAAGGATCGCTGCCTTGTTGTGGCAAGGGGGCTTGCGTAGTTCAGTGAAGCTATGAGCTATGCCGTGCAGGGCCACCCAAGACGGACAGGTCATAGCTGAGAGCTCTGACAAAAGGTGATCCACTGGAGAAGGAAATGGCAAACCACTCCAGTATCTTTGCCATGAAAACTCTATGGACAGTTCCAATAGGCATAACGATATGACGCCGGAAGATGAGCCCCTCAGGTCGGAAGGTGTCCAATATGCTACTGGGGATGAGCAGACGGCTAGTACGAGTAGCGCCAGAATGAATGAAGCGGCTGGGCCAAAGCCGAAAGGACGCTCAGTTGTGGAAGTAACTGGTGGCGAAAAGACAGTCCGATGCTGTAAAGATTTTTATTCCATAGGAACCTGGAACGTCAGATCCATGAATCAAGGCAAGCTGGACGTGGTTAAACAAGAAATGAGTAGACTGAACATCGACATTTTAGGAATCAGTGAACTAAAATGGACAGGAATGGGTGAATTTAATTCAGATGACCATCAGGTATACTACTGTGGACAAGAATCTCGCAGAAGAAATGGAGTAGCCTTCATAATCAATAAGAGAGTAGGAAAAGCAGTCTTGGGATACAATCCCCAAAATGACAGAATGATCTCAGTTCGAATCCAAGGCAAACCATTCAACATCACAGTGATCCAGGTCTACGCCCCAACCACTGCTGCTGAAGAGGATGAAGTTGATCAGTTCTATGAAGCCCTACAACACCTTCTAGAAGCAACGCCCAAAAATGATGTGCTTATCATCATGGGGGATTGGAATGCTAAAGTAGGAAGCCAAAAGATAACCGGGATAACAGGCAAGTTTGGCCTTGGAGTACAAAATGAAGCAGGGCACAGGCTGGTAGAATTTTGTCAAGAGAATACAATGGTCATAGCAAACACTCTTTTCCAGCAACCCAAGAGACGACTCTACACATGGACATCACCAGACGGTCAACACAGAAATCAGATTGACTATGTGCTCTGCAGCCAAAGATGGAAAAGTTCTATCCAGTCAATAAAAACAAGACCAGGAGCTGATTGTGGTTCAGATCATGAGCTTCTAGTTGCAAAATTTAAGCTTAAATTGAAGAAAGTAGGGCAAAGCACTAGGCCACTCAGGTATGAAGTAAATCATATCCCCGACGAATACACAGTGGAGGTGACAAATAGATTTAAGGAATTAGATCTGATAGACAGAGTGCCTGAAGAACTATGGACGGAGGTTCGTAACATTGTACAAGAGGTAGCAACTAAAACCATCCCAAAGAAAAAGAAATGCAAGAAATCAAAATGGCTGTCTGAGGAAGCTTTACAAATAGCTAAGGAGAGAAGGGAAGTGAAAGGCAAGGGAGAAAGAGAAAGATACACCCAATTGAATGCAGAATTCCAGAGAAAAGCTAGAAGAGATAAGAATGCCTTCTTAAATGAACAGTGCAAGCAAATAGAAGAAAACAATAGAATGGGGAGGACCAGAGATCTTTTCAAGAAAATTGGAGATATGAAGAGAACGTTTCATGCAAAGATGGGTATGATAAGGGACCAAAATGGTAGGGACCTCACAGAAGCAGAAGAGATCAAACAAAGGTGGCAAAATTATACAGAAGAACTATACAAGAGCGAGCTTAACATCCCTGATGACCACAGTGGGGTAGTTACTGACCTGGAGCCAGACATCCTGGAATGTGAAGTCAAATGGGCCTTAGGAAGTCTGAGCAACAATAAAGCTAGTGGTAGTGACAGCATTCCAGTTGAACTATTCAAAATCTTAAAGGACGATGCAGTAAAAGTGCTACACTCAATATGCCAGCAAATTTGGAAAACTCAACAATGGCCACAGGATTGGAAAAGGTCAGTTTACATTCCAATCCCAAAGAAGGGCAATGTCAAAGAATGTTCAAACTACCGCACCATTGCACTAATTTCTCATGCTAGCAAAGTTATGCTCAAAATCCTACAAGCTAGGCTCCAGCAATATGTGGACCGAGAACTTCCAGAAGTACAGGCAGGATTTCGAAGAGGCAGAGGAACTAGAGATCAAATTGCCAACATACGCTGGATCATGGAGAAAGCTAGGGAGTACCAGAAGAACGTCTACTTCTGCTTCATTGACTATGCTAAAGCCTTTGATTGTGTGGAGCACAACAAATTGTGGCAAGTTCTTAAAGAGATGGGAATACCAGAGCATCTTATTTGTCTCTTGAGAAATTTATATGCAGGTCAAGAAGCAACAGTGAGAACTGAACATGGAATCACTGACTGGTTCAAAATTGAGAAAGGAGTTCGGCAAGGCTGTATACTGTCGCCTTGCCTATTTAACTTGTATGCAGAGCACATCATGAGAAATGCGGGATTAGAGGAGTCACAAATTGGGATCAAGATTGCAGGGAGAAATATCAACAACCTCAGATATGCAGATGATACCACTCTAATGGCAGAAAGTGAAGAGGAACTAAAGAGCCTGTTGATGCGGGTGAAGGAGGAGAGTGCAAAAGTTGGCTTGAAACTCAACATCAAGAAAACAAAGATCATGGCATCCGGCCCTCTCAATTCATGGCAAATAGAAGGGGAAGAAATGGAGATAGTGACAGATTTTATTTTCCTGGGCTCCAAGATCACTGCAGATGGGGACTGCAGCAAAGAAATTAAAAGACGCTTGCTCCTGGGGAGGAAAGCTATGGCAAATTTAGACAGCATCCTAAAAAGCAGAGATTTCACCCTGCCAACAAAAGTGCGTTTAGTCAAGGCTATGGTCTTCCCAGTTGCAATGTATGGCTGCGAAAGTTGGACCATAAGGAAGGCCGAGCGTCAAAGAATTGAGGCTTTTGAACTCTGGTGCTGGAGAAGACTCTTGCGAGTCCCTTGGACTGCAAGGCGAACAAACCGGTCAGTCCTCGAGGAGATCAGCCCTGACTGCTCTTTAGAAGGCCAGATCCTGAAGATGAAACTCAAATATTTTGGCCACCTCATGAGAAGGAAGGACTCCCTGGAGAAGAGCCTAATGCTGGGAGAGATCGAGGGCAAAAGAAGAAGGGGACGACAGAGAATGAGGTGGATGGATGGAGTCACTGAAGCAGTAGGTGCAAACTTAAATGGACTCCGGGGAATGGTAGAGGACAGGAAGGCCTGGAGGATCATTGTCCATGGGGTCGCGATGGGTCGGACACGACTTCGCACATAACAACAACAACAACATAGAGAATGAAGCAGAGTTGTTCTCTCTCTCAAATTATAAATAACCATCTTTAAGTAGAGGATGGAGCAGAGTTGTTCTCTCTTGCCCCGGAGGGATGGACCAGAATCATCAGGGTGAAATTAATGCAAAAGAAATTCCGTCTAAACCTCCGGAAGAAGTTCCTGACAGTTAGGGCAGTTCCTCAGTGGAACAGGCTTCCTCAGGAGGTGGTGGGTTCTCCATCTTTGGAAATTTGTAAACAGAGGCTGGATAGCCATCTGATGGAGAGGCTGATTCTGTGAATGCAAAGGGGTGGCAGGTTACAGTAGATGAGAGGGTGGGATGTGAGTGTCCTGCATAGTGCAGGGGGTTGGACTAGATGACCCAGGAGGTGCCTTCCAACTCTATGATTCTATGAAGTTAATGATTCCGAAGTATAGCCACCTCTTCATTCGTTGACCTTGCTGGTCCATGGCATGAATACCACTCTCTTTAAGTACCAAGAAGAAAATTAATTTAGTATTCACCACAAAACAGCCCACATACAAATGCAGATTATCTTGAGTACAACTGCTTCCTTTTGCTGAGCCGTGGTTTTTTTTTTTTGTTATCAATTTTTTTTTCTTCCTGAATATCTACAATGAATAGAATGGAATGAATGACCTTTCTGGAACATAATAGAAGACAGAGTGAGAGATCCAGCCTTAATGAATATCTTTGAGCAGCAGATGCTTAAATGGAGTTATAACGTGCAACTTCTGTTCTATACAGTCTAATTGATCTTGACATAAACGTTCCTACTGAAAGGAAGTAGAAGAATGCACAAAAGAGGGGGCACTTTTGAAGATGGACAAGGAACAGAACAAACTTCAAATGCTCCTCTATATTTATCCCCGCTCTTTAGAAAAGGATCGGGATTAATGTTTGAATGGGTGTGGAAAAGTACAGCTTCCCTGATATGAACGGCTGTGGGATGAGTTGCAACGAAGAATGGGATAAGGACTAGTGGACAGTGAAGGACAGAGAGCTACATTTGTGTATCAAAAGACCCTTTTCAGACCCCCTTGAATCAGCATCACTTTATCGAGAGCACCAAAGCCCCTGTTTAGAATGCAGGATGTCCCAGGTTCAAATCATTTATGGTGTCCTCCAGTGGATAGTTGATGATGATGATGCTATTTGTTCAGTCTTATCCGACCCTCGGTGATTCTATAGGAAAGTTTTCTTCATTCATATCTGTCAACGACCACTTCTTTCAGTTGGTTCATGGTCATCCCTGTATCAGCTTTGATCGTGTCGAGCCAGCAGATCCTTCCGTGACCACGTTTCTTTTTGGTGCTGACCATGCCGAGCATTCATGATTTTTCTAATGAGTTTGATTGCATGATGTGTCCAAAGTAAGTGAGCTTTAGGTGTAATATCTTGCCTTCTAATGTCATAGTTGGTTTGCTCTTCTCTAAAACTATCTTGTTGGTAACTTTGGCTGTCCATGGTATTCACAGCATTTGTCTCCAACACCAAGTGGAGAGTTACAGCCTTTTAAATTCACCTTCAGTTTACGACTGGTCTGAATGAGGCTGTTAATGTCAGGATGTTTGGAAGGTCCTTAATTCATGGTGGAGGTGGTGATGGAAAGGGTTGTGAAGTCACTCCTGACATGACCACCCTGTGGCGTTTTCAAGGTGAGAGATGTTCAGAGGTGGTTTGCCGTGGCTTACTCCTGCGTATGTCACATTGGGGCTTCTTGCCCAAGCTGATGACACCTTCCGCCATCTTGTTTCCCTTGCTCAAGGTGCTCAGGTTTTAGATGTGGGGAGGAAGGGTTGTGTTTCCCACTTCCTGCGTCTCAATCCCAGGGACCAGTTGTAGCAACACTAGCCTATTGGTTCTCAACCTCTCTGGCTTATCTGTGAGCTTCTCACATACATCCACACTCTCCTCCACCCCCTCATTGGGCCTTCTTAATCACTTCCTCCTCCCTTCTCCCATTCCTGCAATCCAGCTGAGCCCATGCTGCCCCAGCTGCCCCGCTCTCATCTGCCACAAGTACCAGCTCTCATGTGGGCTGCTGTCAACTTGAGCCCTGCCCTGTGCCATGTGCAACACATGGATTATGCTACTGTGGCTGTTTCTCCCATCCTGGAGTTGAACCAGCCCATCTGAGGCCACATGGAAGCAGCCCCTCTTCTGCTCACTTTACACTACAGAGAGACTCTATGTTCTTATCGGTGTTTCTTTGCAGTATGCATAAATATTCTCTAGTGGAACTAACACCTGCATGCTAGATGGACTGTCTATCTCCTGTTTGGGCACCTTGTTAGATCAAACCCGGATATTGTGAGGAAGTGGACTTCCAGCCTGAATTTGGATTCGGATGGGTGTGGGGACCGAGGGTATAACTGGTTATGATAACTTTAGTTGAGCAGGGGGTTGGTCAACTAGATGGCCTGCATGGCCTCTTCCAACTCTATGATTCTGTTCTTTGTCTTTGACAATGGCTATCTGTTGATGCTGATTTCCTGTAGATGCTGCCCTTCCTTCAATAAAGACTATCTTAGGTTAGCTCAATTCTGTGGACTCCTATGTGTTTGTCTTCAGGGGGTTGTAAGACTGTACCCAGGGTCATGACACCCTGCCCCAGCATCTTTGGCCTGCATGTCTTGCCCTGCTCACTGCAGCCTCTCAAGACTTGCCAGTCCAGCCAGGCTGAGGTGTTCTGCAGCCAGCTTGGTGTAGTGGTTAGGAGTACGGATTTCTAATCTGGTGAGCTGGGTAACCTTGGGCTTGCCATGGCACTGATAAAGTTGTTCTGATCAAGGCTCTCTCAGCCTCACCTCCCTCACAGGGTGTTTTTTGTAGGGACAGGAAAGAGAAGCTGATTGTCAATCAATCAATCAATCAATCTGTCACTCATATCCTATTTCCATTGTGGAGAAAAAGACTAGACCTGTTGAGTGGCAGAGGAAATGAACTTCAGTGATGTCTAGTCATGTCAGCAGCCATCTGGACTTCTGGGAAAGGCTGCATAACCCCTGAAAGGAGTTTTAATCTGGTGAGCTGGGTTTGATTCCCTCCTCTTCCTCCACATGCAGCCAGCTGGGTGACTTTGGGCTCACCACAGCACTGATAGAGCTGTTGTGACCGAGCAGGAATATTAGGGATCTCTCAGCCTCCCCTCCCTCACAGTAGAGAAAAGTGACATATAAGAATCAATTCTTCTTCTTCAGTAATATCAGAGCTCTCTCAGCCTCACCTCAGGGTGTCTGTTGTGGGGAGAGGAAAGGGAAGGCAAATGTAAGCCGCTTTGAGAATCCTTTGGGTAGAGAAAAGTGGCAAATAAGAACCAACTCCTCTTCTGTTCTGACTGAGCAGTAATATTAGGGCTCCCTCAGCCTCCCCTACCTCACAGGGTGTCTGTTGTGGGGAGAGGAAAGGTAAGGCTATTGTAAGCCGCTTTGAGACTCCTTCGGGTAGAGAAAAGTGGTATATAAGAACCATCTTTTCTTCTTCAGTAATCTCAGGGCTCTCTCAGCCTCACCCACCTCACAGGATGTCTATTGTGAGGAGAGGAAAGGGAAGGCTATTGTAAGCCACTTTGAGGCTCCTTCTGGTAGAGAAAAGTGGCATCTAAAAACCAGCTTTTTTTCTTCCTTGGTCTGTAGCCTGGTTTCAGCAGAGGTGGGGACTAGTGCCCCCTAAGGTAAATCCTGGGAAACCTTCCAGCATAGCAACCCTGGACTCCTTTGGTGGTCTCCCATCCTAAGACTAACCAGGGCCAATCCTGCTTAGCTTTGAGAGATGACACAATCAAACTAGCCTTTACCGTCTAGGACAGGGCAGTTATGATTTAATAGGGAAGCCTTAAGTCCGAAGTGAATTCACCGCACAGAAGTCCATTGAAGGACATAACTCAGATTTAGATGGCACAGTTATGGCTATGAAGGAAACCGGTGCTGCTGGGCAGCACATGACTCTAAAGAAAACCAAACTTAGAGCATGCTCTCCTCAGCTGGCAGTTTGAATTACCGCTCTCCGGACTAGAGGCATCATTTTGCCAATTCTCCAGAAGCCCCTCTATCCTGATAGTAATCTATTAGCTGGGCAGGGGAGCACAGGCGAGCCCTCTGCAATATCGCTGGCACAAGAAGACCCCCACAGAAGGCAATTCCATACAGTGAGATTGCCCGGGGCTTAAATCCTATTGCAATCTCCTTGTGAAAATGACAAGATATTCTCCTTTGCAGCTGCTTCCAATAGAAACCAAACATCCCGCTTTAAAGAGCCGTAAGCGATAATAGAATCTTAGCGCCTGCTCCCTTCCGTGTTTTCATTTCCTTCTGGTTATGCCTATTTTGAAGCTCTGGTGCCTCTGGTGCGTATCTTGGGTGTTCATAAATTGTCTGACACTGGCTATGCTGTTGATCGTTATGAGGGACAGGTACACACTTAAAAAACACCGTTTTCCTAGACTGGTCCTGGAGCCTTCCATCAATCTGGCAATCGAGATGGAGTTTAGCTGATTCGGTAGTAAATGCATCTTTACAGAAAGGAAAGGTTGGCTTCCTTTTTTTCTTGGCGTGGCCCCAAGCCCATTCCCCAAGTCGAATTCTGAAGATTCAGATCGGTCTGTCTCTGTTAACTGATTGGCCAGTGCAGCTCCTGATTGGACGCCTGCCACCGCAAATGCATTTATACAGCCAATGAAGAGAAAAGGAAAAAAATGTTTTTTTGTTCCCCATTTTTGACTACCCGAAGGAGTTTCAAAAGTGGCTTACAATCACCCCACTCTTCCTCTCCCCAAAACCGACACCCTGTGGAGTAGATGAGGCTGGGAGAGCTCTGAGAGAACTGTGACTGGCCCAAGGTCACCCAGCTGGCTGCATGTGGCGGAGGAGTGGGGAATCAAACACCGTTCTCCAGATCTGACTCCACCACTCTTCACCATCAAGCTGGCTTTTAGAATGGAGAATACACCCAAGCTTTTTCTGCACAACTTTCATCCTATTGGTCTCATTTCCAAAATTTGCAGCCCAAGGCTCTGACTGGATACCAGAAAAAAACAACAACACATAAACATGTCAATAAATAAGCTTTGGGACTCTCAATATGTTGGGAATGCCTTGCTTTAGTTGAGTTCACTTCAGAGCCACTGTGGTGTCATGGTTAAGCATGGGGGGCTGTAAGAGCTGTAATTCTAGGGGATCCCCAGGTCTTACCTGGAGGCTTGCCCCCAACTGGGGGGAGGACATTGTTTGCAGTGGACAAGTGTGGCGGGATTTCACTTCCTTTCTTGGTTTCTTTCCCCTGGGAACTCCTCTTGTTCCTCCCTTCCTCCCAGCATAGGGGAACCCTACATTTAGAACTCTCTGGCTGGGAAGAGGAATTTGCAGGAAAAATAGTGGGTGGGGAAAGCTTTAATTACCCTCACTCACCTGTCACTTGGTTGCTGTACATTGTAACATCCGCCCACTACTTTGCTGCTGTTGAATAAGCAACTTGGATCCTCAGACTCTCAGAAGGTTCCCACAGGAGCTGCAGGGCTCCCTGGTTCTTCCTGCCTAGCTGAAAATCGTAGGCAATAAATTCTAACAAATAAACTTTTGGAAGTCAGTTCTTGAGGTGATCGTCACATGGATCACCATAGCTAGGTGCTCAGGAGATAGATAAGGTGCAAGTAGATTCTCCTGGCATAGATGGAAAAACGACTGGCTACTTTCCTGACTTGTGCCTCCATGGTCAACAAGGTATCCAAAGTCATTCCCAAGTTCCTGGCCTGGATCACAGTGGTTGATTGCATCCTGGCCAGTACGGGTAAATGCGCTTCCTGTTCCTCCCCTCTCTCACCCAGCCATAAGACCTCCATCTTGGAGGGGTTGAGTTTCAGGCAACTCTGCTCAAGCCATCCAGCCATGGCTTCCAAACGTCTGGCGAATGGTTCTTGGAGGGTGGGAATCCAGGTGGCCCTCCATGAGATAGAGCTGGGTATCATCGGGATATTGATGACAACCCAGCCCAAACCTCCGGACTAGCAGTGCCAGAGGGTGCATAAATATGTTTAAAAGGATGTAGGGACAGCACCGCCCCCTGTGGGACTCCACAAGGGAGACGACAAGTCCCACAAGGCCCAGATCTCAGCTGACAAAATGCTCCACTGGGTTGGAGCCAGGGCTAAAAACAGTCCCAGCCCTGGTTGATGAAAGGGGTACTTATTTAAGACCAGAGATCACCAGGAGATTGGCTGTTTGAGAGTGTAAAACTCTCACTCTAAATTGACGAGGACTAGGCCTAAAATTGGTGCTTGAAGCCATGTTGTAAGCTCTTCCTTTGTCTTTTTGTGCTGCAGCTGTGGAATGGCAGCAGAGTAGCTTTGACTGTATCAGCCGACAGTTAATTTCTGGGCTCACCGAAGGTGCTAATTTTGACCTTTAAAATCCTTTATGATCTAAGACTAAGGAGGCTGTCAGGTTTGCCTCCGACACTGTTTCGAGCCTGAATTAGTACCTTCATCCTGCTGGGACTGGACGTGGAACGGCATAAATTTTACAGTTTTGTTACACTTTTCCCCGGAAAGACAAAGAAATATGCATTTTACGCATGGATCTGGTGAAATATGCATCTCAGGATCTTTAGAGAACATTGGAAGGCTTAAAGAGAAGAATGGAGGATATGAACGTGGGTCACCAAAAATATGTAGTTGTAAAAGTCCACAACAACAAAAATTCATACCAAATTTGGTACCTGCATCCTGTCCTAATATGCCGTTTCCTTACTCCTGTCCGCCTAGTGGAGCCATTTCATGCACAGTGGTAATACTGGGCTAGAAATTCCTTCGATGACAGAAATGGCACATTGGCACTTCAAGGATATATGGCAATGCACCATCATTTTAGGTTTACTGAAGCAATGGCAGATTCATCTTTTTGGGTTAGGATGGGTTGGTCCAACCAAGGCAGCCATGGCCATAAGGTTACCTGCTCTGGGTTGGGAAGTACCTGGAAACTTCAGAGATGGGATTTAAAGTGGGGGACCTCAGTGTTGTAGAATGCGATGGAGTAAAGGAGGCTACTCATTCATTGGGCTGCCATAAATCAGAAATGACTTGACAGCATCTCTCTCTCTCTCTCTCTCTCTCTCTCTCTCTCTCTCTCACACACACACACACACACACACACACACAAACTATGTTCCTGCAGAGAATGAAAATAGTTCTTTTGCCAGCACAGGAAACTTCAGAGTATTCTTGATACCTACATAATTTATAGGGCTCCCATAAGTCGGAAGCAACTTGATGGCACTTAACATACATATGTGTACATGTGCACCTGCACATGTGCACAAGTGTACACACCCATAATGAGCCAGATCTGAGGCATTCCCAGTGGCCTTCTTCCACCCAGAAGCCTTATGGGGGCAAGGCTCAACCTGTGAGGGACCAATAGGACTTCCTGAGCCATTTCTGCCTTATTATTCTCCCCCCTCCCCCCCCACTCCTGGAGTGGAGCATTTAAGCAGTGGATCATCAGGCAGCTATTTGTCAAAGAGTCAGCTATCCATGGGATCCTGACAATGGGCCAACTGTGGGATGGCCTCTTCTGTTACATCCCCCCAAGAACACTCGTGTTGAGTCAACAAAACATGCTTTCCAAATAAGTTAAATTGGCCTCAACCAGGGGCAGGGCTTTTTCTGCCCTGGCCCCAGGTTGGTGAAACAGTCAGTCAAATGAAATCAGGTCCTGCAGGGCCTTAAGCAATTCCACAGGGCCTGTAAAACAGAGCTGTTCTTTCCAGGTCTACAGTTGAGGCCTAGAAGAACATCAAATTCCTACCTGGCCTCCCCATCTCCATCCATCCGGAAATGAAAAGTATTTCAATTGTTTCCATCCTCTCCTCCTCCAGAAAAAAAGGACATCTGACAATCAGCAGTGCTGTCGCTTTTACCTGTTTTATATTTTTAGGAAATTGTATTTTAATCATATAAACTGAGTTTTATTGTTTTAATTTTCATGTTGTGTGTCTCGTATGTTGTTACCTGTCCTGAGCCTTCAGTTAGGGTGGGTAAAAAAACACATAAATAAATAAATAAGATGCATCAATCACCCCACTGGACCAGATAGATGCCTACCTTGACCCTGTGGGGGGTTGAGAAGGAGGGGGACATGGTACTGTCTCTACCCCCCCCCCCATTAGCCAGACCCCACATGCTCCTCCAACTCAGAATTCTTTTGTCTAACCCTCCCCCTGGGTAGTGTGGGCAGAGACCTCATTTCTCCTCATTCATACGCTTGGACTGTTTCATGGTTTAGGATTTTGTAAGCCATCTCGATGCAGGGTTTGTGTGTCGAAACACGCGGAGATAACCTGTCTCATCCGTCAGTGGCACACAATACCCCAAACTCCAAACCTTTCTAGGCATTATTTAAAAAAAAATCTATATTGGTACAATGTCACTGATTGTAATGGTAGAACTCTTCCAATCTAGAGGTATTCTTACATAAATGGAGGACTCTGACAAGTCTACAAGACGATGTCAGGGATTACAATAACAATTCTGCATTTGAATGAGAGAGATGAGCTGGTTTTTCATACTCTGCTCTTCACTTGGAAGCTAAAGTATGGTTGGTACTCGGAAGCGAGACCTCCAAGAGAGACTCTACAAAGGAACACAATGTCAAACCACCTCTGCTTTTCACATGCCTTGAAACAACCTTATCCAGGGGTAGTCAAACTGCGGCCCTCCAAATGCTGGCAGGGGCTCATGGGGATTGTAGTCCATGGACATCTGGACGGCTGCAGTCTGACTACCCCTGCGCCTTGCTGGTGTCACTATAAGATAGTTGCAACTTGATGAAGAGATGAACTGGTGTTTTATACCTCGCTTTTCATGACGTAAAGGAGACCCAAAGTGGCTGACAAACACCTTTTCCTTCCTCTCCCTAGCACAGACACCTGGTGAGGTAGGTGGGGCTGAGAGAGCTCTAAGAGAATTGCTCTGTGAAAACCGGTCTCTGAAAGTTGTGCTAAGACCAAGGTCACTCAGCTTGACAGGCAACCCCGAGAGCTGGTTATCTGCTCAACTAAATATAAATGTCTATCTTTAAATATAAGCCGTTTTTTAAATTATTAATGAAGCCAACAAAAACAGACACCCTGTGAGGGAGGTGAGGCTGAGAGAGCCCTGAGGTTACTGAAGAAGAAGAAGAAGATGAAGAAGAGTTGGTTCTTAAATGCAGCTTTTTTCTACCAGAAGGAGTCTCAAAGCGGCTTCTGATCACCTTCCCTTTCCTCTCCCCACAACAGACACCTTGTGAGGGAGGTGAGGCTGAGAGAGCCCTGGTATTACTGAAGAAGAAGAAGAAGAGTTGGTTCTTATATGCTGCTTTTCTCTACCCAAAGGAGTCTCAAAGCGGCTTCCAATCACCTTCCCTTTCCTCTCCCCACAACAGATGCCCTGCGAGGTAGGTGGGGTTGAGAGAGCTCTGACAGCTCAGTCAAAATAGCACTATCAGGGCTGTGACGAGCCCAAGGTCACCCAGCTGGCTGCATGTGGAGGAACAGAGAATCAAACCCGGCCCGCCAGATTAGAAGCCACCCCTCTTCACCATTATCCCACGCCGGCTCTGTAAATGTAAATGTCCATTTGCATCCAGCCTAACAATTCCGGCATGATTTCCTTTGTGTCTTGCTTACCCCCTTTGCCTTTCCTTAGCGCACAAGGGTTCCCTGTTTGCCAGAAATTGCCAGTCCAAGGTAAACAAAGTCCTCAAAGCTAATCACTTTGGGAGCCATCTCGTTCCCAGCAGTAGCTCCACGAGGGGAGGTTCTTCTCTTTGGGATTTTCCGCACTACAGAAGTGGCCATGATGATAAGAACATTTCTCACTGTGAGTCATTATCCGCCCCGCTATGATTAATGCCCATTTTGCATGAAAATGGCTTTCATTTTGTCTCAACAGGACCGCTCCGATAGGCATCTGAATGAACATTTAGGGAAAGTTAATGCAGCCAAGTTAGGGTCCCCGTCCACCAGGCAGGGAGGAGATTTTCAAGAATTACTCAGTGATCCGTTCCCTTGAGAGGGTTGCTGGCTCAGGGTTGGGAAATCCCTGGAGATTTTGGGGGCATAGCTGGGAGAGGGCAGGATTTGGGGAAGGGAGGGACCTCAGTGGAGTATAATTCTATGGAGTCCACCCTCCAAAGCAGCCATTTTCTCCAGGGGAACCGATCTCTCTCTCCTGGAGATGGGGTGTAAAACCAGGGGACCTACAGGTCCCACCCGGGAACTGCGTAATATTGTCTCTGAAACGACAATACATAATGACTTCCAAAAGTCTAAAATAGTCATGGGATTGCAATTTCTCCCTTCCCTGGATCACTGAACAGGCTATGTGCAGCTTATTTATTGTTTTATTTATTCTCAGATTTATATACCGCCACTCTCCGTTTGAACTCGCGGCGGTTCACAATAAAAACAGTAGAAAACAGTAAATCCTTTAAAACCTTAACATAAATGGTAACTGTAAACACAGCAAGATGGAAATACAGGAGGTCTCATTCCTGCCTCCCCTCACCCCCTGTCCAACTAGCGATCAAGAGCTCTATTTCTCATTGGGAGCGAGGCTAAAAAAAGTAACATTTGATATAATAAATTAGTTCACTTTTTGGAGAATTCTTCTGAGTCCATTTGTTCATCATTCCCTTGAGGAGCTTTTTTTACTCCTGTTGGTTCCCCTGTAGAAGCCACCCTGTGAAACAGGAGTCTACCTGATCCTCCTTTGGACTTCAGTTGGAACTAACCTGTTGGACCTTTGCCTGAGCTATTTGTGTGTATTACACTTGTATTATTGTAAACAAATTTATGGTATTGTATGGCTATTGTTCAGCCTGGAGAAGAGAAGGTTGAGAGGGGACAGGATTGCTGTCTTTAAGGATCTGAAAGGTTGTAACTTAGAGGAGGGCAGGGAAAGGTTCCTGTTGGCAGCAGAGGAGAGAACCCACAGTAATGGCTTTAAACTATGTGGAGAACAGTATTGGCTAGATATCAAGAAAAATTATTCACAATCAGAGTAGTTCAGCCGTGGAATGGGCTGCCTAAGGAAGTGGTGAGCTCCCCCTCACTGGCAGTCTTCAAGCAAAGGTTGGATACACACTTTTCTTTGATGCTTTAGGATGCTTAGGGCTGCTCCTGCGTTGAGCAGGGGGTTGGACTAGATGGCCTGTATGGCCCCTTCCAACTCTATGATTCTATGATTCTCCTGGATGCTTTAGGCTGGTCCTGCCTTGAGCAGGGGGTGGGACTAGATGTTCTGCATGGCCCCTTCCCATTCTGGGATTCTATTATTCTATTATTGTCTTTATGATTATTTATAAATGACTATTTTGCACTTTTGGGAAGCATTTTGGGCTGGAGATTCCCAACCAGGTGTCTGTGGACCAACAGGTGTCTGTAAGAGCACCAGACGGGGTCCATGGCTCTTCCCCTCCTGCCTTAATGAAGTCAGCCACAAGCTAGATAACTAACCACTTGCATTGCTTCCCTTCCACCTTCTGATCATGAGTTCTCTGTTTCTGTGCCTGGGAGGGGGCAAAGCCTACTCCTGCCATAAAATGCCTACTGTCTCTCTCTCCTCAGTCCTCCTTGAGCTTGCCTGTTAATGCAGGTGGTGATGTTCTGTCCAGTGACATGTCCCTTACAGGAAGCATGGCAGGGAGGCATGGTCAGCTGACATCCCTTCCAGGGCTCCTCGAGGCTTGAAAAATTATTTCAGGGGCTCCTCCTTGGACAAAAAGTTGAAAAAGGCTGCTCTAGGGGAACAGATCTTGGCCCTCTAGAGATCAATTGTAATAGCAAGAGATCTCCAGGTGCCACCAGTAGACTGGCAGCCCCACGGGCCAGACCATAGGCATTTTTAGGCACTTTGAATTGCATCCAGAAAAGTAAGAGCCTCTTGTGGCGCAGAGTGGTAAGGCAGCCATCTGAAAGCTCTGCCCATGATGCTGGGAGTTCAATCCCAGCAGCCGGCTCAAGGTTGACTCAGCCTTCCATCCTTCCGAGGTCGGTAAAATGAGTAAATGGTAATGACTGGGGAAGGCACTGGCAAACCACCCCGTATTGAGTCTGCCATGAAAATGTTGGGCGTCACCCCAAGGGTCAGACATGACCTGGTGCTTGCACAGGGGATACCTTTACCTTTACCTTTACCAGAAAAGTAGCAGCAGCCATTACAGTTGTTTAGATGCAGGGATAATCTGATACTGCCATTTGCCACCTGATAGCAGTCTGGATATAAGATTCTGCAGCAGAATTGTCTTCAAGGGCAGCCCAGTGTTGCCTTGCTGCTGTAGTCAAACCCAGAAGCCCATAATGTAGACCAGCAGTTGCAGTAAAACCATGTATGAATGCACCATTAGGTGCATGGTGATAAAGACCACCAGCTTTGACTCTGACAGGTCTATGTTGTCTAGGTGTGCTTCCACAGAAACTCCATTCAGATATGAGCTCAGTTTCAAGTCCTGGACGTGCCAAGTGAATAATTGAAATGTGGTATTATGCCAGGCGGCTGCAAGAACACCTATGTTCCCCCCACTCATGAATGCCTTCAGGTTTTGTAGTTAAACGACTCGCCACTGCAACTCATAAAGGTAACTCAGAGCCATTAGGAAATCTTTACACCACATCTCCGCATGGGGAAGCAATTAAAGTGTCAGCTTCCCATGAATACCAATATTAACAATGCAGTCAAACTTTAAATGATTTATCACAATGGGTGCTGTATCAGCAAGGAGAACACGCAGCCGCCTAAAAAGCCCCAAAAGGAAGGAAACGGAGGGAGAAAGGATAATATAAATAAATCCACTTGAAATATATTCAGAACAAAATGCAAATTACTGAGATAGCAAAGAGGAGCTGTTGTGGTGGGTGATGGATGGCGTTGGGCCTGCATAATGCTTCGGCATTATCGGGAAGGTGTAAATGTATTCATTTTTTCTTAACTTTTAGATCTCCAACCCATGAACCCAGTTGTTGCATGCCATGGCACGAATCTCTCTCTCTCTCTCTCTCTCTCTCTCTCTCTCTCTCTCTCTGCATAATTAAAATGTAATACCCTTTGTCCTTTATTATCAGCTCTGAGATAAACAGATCTTTGTTAGAAGTGGAAACATTCCAGTTTCCCTCCAAAGTAACGACACAAGGACAAGCCCTGTTAGATCACAACATGGATCCACCTAGTTGAGCTTTCTTCAACCTTTTGACCATGGAGGAGCTCCTGGAATAATTTTTCAGGCTTCAAGGAGCCCTGGAAGTGAGTGAATGAGTGAGTGAGTGAGTGAGTGAGTGAGTGAGTGAGTGATTTATTAAACTTTTATACCGCCGTTCCCTTAGGCTCACGGCGGTTTACAAGATAAAAATTGCAATAAATCCCATAGTTAAAACCATTAAAACCAATCCACACTATCAACGTTATCAACATTAGGCAACAGGCAAGCACAAACCCCACAACCCCCCCCCCCAAACTGCCCCACATTAGCCGAGGGACATCAGCATCCTCCCCAGGGCCTGGGGAGCATCTTCCCTGCCCTTTCCAACTGCCCAGGCAGTGCTGCCACGGTGGTTGGGGATGGCTAGCACCCACTAGCACTGGCTGTATTGTTTTTATAGCGGGCTTTATTACTAGTATATATATAAGATGAACCAGGCAACATATAACCCACCATCCAGCCTGGAACACACAGATCTTAATAAACTGAAAATCTTTAGTTGTTTCTCCATAAAGACCCAGCAAGCCAATCCTTGAGGCCGAGATCTAAACACAGGCATGGATCCCAAGCTGACTTCAAAACAGACTTGCACATTTAATGTTCTCCGTATTATTCTATCGTTCTACTATGTTGCTTGCCATTATCACTGCATGATTGTTAAACGAAGTTATCTGTATTATAAAATCAGAGTCTAGTAGCACCTTTAAGACCAACAAAATTTATTCAAGGCGTGAGCTTTTGAGTGCAAGCACTCTTCGTCAGACTGATCACTCCAAAGCTCACGCCCTGAATAAATCTTGTTGGTCTTAAAGGTGCTACTGGACTCTGATTTTATTGCGCTAATTCAGACCAACACGGCTACTCATTTGAATCTAAGTTATCTGTATTGTTTCTGTTGTCTGTGAATCACCCTCTTCGGGGAGGGAGGTATATAAATATAATAAATAATGGGAAAAAATATTGGATGTAGACTACATTTTTCAAATATCCAACTTGTTTTCTTCACATGCATTGTGTGGATGACTCATACCTGTTTTGGTAGCAAAATGATTCAGGGACGTGCATTTGTTGGAGAAGTACGGGTGGGCGCACTTCACAACTGAGTCTGTACTTCGTAGCAAAATGATGTTGATTGGATGTGCTACAATTTAGACCTGAAGGTATGGCAACACAGCAGAGCTCAGAGGAGAGAACTTCCCAGCCACTCCCATCCCACTCCCCTGGCTGCTGAAGTCCTGCCCTTGGGGGTCGATATGCCTTTGTGGACATTCTTGGGGAACTAGGAGTCTACAAAAGTGCAGATAGAGATGCCAGCTTCCTGGTGGAATTTCCAAAGGGGCCAAGGGACCAAGCCCAATGAAGATAGGTTGAGGGATTTTGGAATGTTCAGCCTGGAGAAAAGGAGGTTGAGAGGGGACATGATAGCCCTCTTTAAGTATTTGAAAAGTTGTCACTTGGAGGAGGGCAGGATGCTGTTTCCGTTGGCTGCAGAGGAGAGGAGACGCAGTAATGGGTTTAAACTACAAGTACAACAATATAGGTTAGATATCAGGAAAAAAGTGTTCACAGTCAGAGTAGTTCAGCAGTGGAATAGGCTGCCTAAGGAGGTGGTGAGCTCCCCCTCACTGGCAGTCTTCAAGCAAAGGTTGGATACACACTTTTCTTGGATGCTTTAGGATGTTTTGGGCTGATCCTGCGTTGAGCAGGGGGTTGGACTAGATGGCCTGTATGGCCCCTTCCAACTCTATGATTCTATGATTCTATGATTACAGCTCATCTCGCCTTCAGAACTCAGTTCCCCCAAAGAAAGTGGATGCTTTCGACGTTGGACTATGTGGCATTGTACCCCTCTGAGGTTCCTGACCTTCCAGATGCTATCCCCGAATCTTCAGGTATTTCCCAACCTGGATCTGGCAACCCTTACTCCACATCCCCCTGCTGGTGGCCCCGAGGAAACCTGATATTTAGAGAAATACACTTTTTGGAATTGAAGGCCACCGATTACTGTACCTACAGAGAGACAGCCATTAGCATGAATGCTTTTAAGTGGAGATTAGACAAATTCATGGAAGATATGGTTTTCAATGGTTGTAAGCCAATGGTGGCTTAATGAAATTTCACTATTCAGTGGCAGCATGTCTCTGAACAACTGTTTCTAGGTGTTGGGGTTGCAATCAGCTAGTAATTTGGTGAAGTCAGCCTTATAGGGTTGTTGTTAAGCGGCTTAAACTGCTGAGCTGTACTTTGTGCTCTCTAGTGGCATCAAGTGGTCATTGGTGAGGTTGCAGTTAGTTCTGAGCCATGTGCTCTGGGTGGGCTTCTGCCCACTTCCTGCTTCTTCAGGAAGAGCAGATCAGTGTTTACTTTTGCTGAAGCAAACAAGCAGCCACTGGGCTCAGCTCTTTCTCCATCTAGTGATGTGTGAAATGTAGTCTGCCTGCAGCCTAGCCACAAGAGGCTTGCAATGTGCTGCTTTTGTAACTACTCTTTAAGCTTCTGTGCTATGCTTCAATAACGAGGCTGAAGCAGATGAATATGATATATTTATGTAAACAGTCTTTCCCAGTAAATATTCTCTTTTTTAAACCTCAAAGCATTGTGAGTCTGGATCTGTGCCTCATCCACAAAGGTAACTAATAACTACATTCTTTCAAAATACTCCAGTTACTCTGTAGCTCTATTTCTCTGAAGGGACTCAGGACCAAGCCAAGTCCAAAAGTCCCAACACTGGGCTAGCAACTCTGAGGGAAAGGTTGAAGGTCCATGCTGTGCTTGCAGGCTAGGGATGCCATACCTCAGGTGGGACCTGGAGATCCCCTGTAATTATAACTCATCTGCAGGTGACAGTGATCAGTTTCTCTGGAGAACATGGCTGCTTTGGAAGGTGGGATCCTTAGCTTTATACTCCACTGAGGTCCTTCCCCAATTCAACTCCTACTCACTTCTGGCTTCACCCCCAAAGTCTCCAGAACTGGCAACCCTATTGTAGGCTTTCCATAGCCACTAGAACATGGGCCACTGAGCTAGATGGATCATTGGTTTGATCCATTCAAACTCTTATTTTATTGTTCGTTTATTTTGTCTGCTTATATGCCGCCGCTCCCAGAACTGGTTGGCCCATGGCAGCTCACAACAATAAAACAATAAATCAACCCTAACCCCACCCTCCCTAACCCCACACCCCAATCCCCCACACCAGCCGACCGAAATTATCCTATGAGCCCAGGTGATGTAACAGGCAGGTGGCAGCCTCAGGTAACAGGCACAAGTGCCAAGGCACTGGGAGAGAGGCCAGTTCTTCCATAACCAACCTCAGCCAAACACCTGACGGAAGAGATTTGGCTCACAGGCCCTGTGGAACTGTCAAAGTTTCATCAGGGTCCTCTGCTCTCCTGGGAGCTCATTACCCCAGGCAGGGGGGCAGGGCTGAAAAGGCCCTGGCCATGGTCAAGTCCAGGTGAATCTCATGAGGGCCATGGACCTCCAACCAGTTCACAACTGCAGAGCTCAAGGCCCTGAGGGAGGCATAGAAAGTTAAGTGATCGCTCAAAAAAAAAAAAGGTCTTCTATGCTATTGTGTAAATCCAAGCTTGGTTGTCTGCTTTAGGATGCTTAGGGCTGATCCTGAGTTGAGCAGGGGGTAGGACTAGATGGCCTCTGTGGCCCCTTCCAACTCTATGATTCTAGGATTCTATGTAACAGGCTGATTCACAGCTCATCTTCAGCATTTTACAGAATGTCTTTATAGCACCCATCATTTTACCAGGGAGGCAGGATGGTTTCTTCCACCATATCAGTGAACCCCTCCCATTTCCATTATTTCCCAGTAACGTTCATCCTCCCGTCCGTGAAACTTCCCTTCCCGAGACTTCTCATGCCCTCTGTGTTCATTCTGCTGTCGGCTAATGCCCCAGGGGTGCGTTGCTGAAGGACAGCGGTAGCAGCCATTTGAAGATGGAGATTAGATGGGGAGGTGTGGAAAATCAGTGTCACCTTTCATGGATCCTCTTGCCTTTTTCAGCATATCCATCTCATTTTTTAACGAGAGCTTAAAATGCAGTTAAAGACATGGCGGGGGGGGGGAGGGGTTTGCTAGTCTAGGCCAGGCAGATGCTCTACCAAATCTACAGCTGGAGGATTTAAAAACTTCACTGGAGCTAGAGAGATTAATGAGAGCTGATTGTTGCAATGCAGCTACTAGACTCCCAGAACAGCAAATAATAGAAAGTGTCAGGCTGCAGCCAGTTTATGGCAATCCCAAAACCATAAGCTCTGGAAGGCCAGAGATGATTTCCCATAGCCTTCCTCTGCATAGGAACACTAGCCTACATTGGTGATCTCCCTCCTAAATCTCCCTCCTTGGCCAATTGGTGATCTCCTTCTTTGGCCAATCATGATTGGATTAGGCTGGACAAGACTATTCAGCATTATGAAAGGGAGCCAGACTGGTGGTGTAATTAAGAGTGGTGGATTCTAATCTGGCGAGCAGGGTTGGATTCTTCACTCCTTCAGATGCATCCAGCTGGGTGACCTTGGGCGGTCACAGTTCTTATAGTGCTATTCAGAGCTCTACCTCACAGGGTGTCTGTTGTGTGGGGAGGAAGGGAAGGCGATCGTAAGCCACTCCTTCGGGTAGAGAAAAGCGGCAATAAGAACCTTCTTCTTCTTCAGTAATTTCAGGGCTCTCTCAGCCTCACCTCCCTCACAGGGTGTCTGTTGTGGGGAGAGGAAAGGGAAGGCGACTGTAAGCCGCTTTGAGACTCCTTTGGGTAGGGAAAAGTGGCATATAAGAACCAACTCTTCTTCTTCTACCTCACAGTGTGTCTGTTGTGGGGAGAGGAAAGGGAAGGCGACTGTAAGCCGCTTTGAGACTCCTTTGGGTAGGGAAAAGTGGCATATAAGAACCAACTCTTCTTCTTTTTCAGTAATATCAGGGCTCTCTCAGCCTCATCTGCCTCACAGGGTGTCTGTTGTGGGGGAGAGGAAGGGAAGGTGATTGTAAGATTGTAAGCCCCTGACGAGGCCGGCCACAAGCACGCTGGCGCC